>NW_005276247.1:0-405 GCF_000412655.1 Myotis brandtii | reverse complement strand
ATTCAGACAGAAAAAGTTTGGAAAACTATATCTCAGAATTTTAATAATAGATATCATTAAAATGAAATTTGGGGTGAGTTCTTTCTATTTTTCTAATATAAAATTTCTAATTTTCTTCCAATGAGCTTAGATTAAATATCCAATAAAAATAACTTTCAATTTGAAACAATATATGTCCTGGTGCTGAGCCTAAAGTTCCAGCCAGCTCTTAAGGGTATGTACGCACCACGAAGATGGGATAAAATCAAGAGGCTGTGGGGTTTTTTTTCAGTGAGAAGGAATAGTTGGAATCAAGGAGAAGCCCCAGGCATGGACAGCATCCAACAATGGTCATCCTGCTTTGGATAAACACCAGGAGCAAAAGCAGCAGCATCCTTTAAGGACACATGTGCCTGGGGATTTGCA
>NW_005276246.1:0-405 GCF_000412655.1 Myotis brandtii | reverse complement strand
GGGGAATGGGACACACACCCAAGACACCAAACAATACTAGACAGTAAATATGAAGAGTGAAGCGGAGGAGGCCACGCTACATAGTGGTCAAGTTCAGAAGGGGAGAGATTCTATCCAGCGTGGTGGCTCAGTAAGCATCTCTTGATATCTGTGATGAGGTGACCCAGAACGTCAAGATTCAAGAGGCCTTATAATCCAGCCCTCTTCCTCTAAATCAGCCTGCACACTCTTTTTTTTTTCCTTTCTTTAGTTTAATCTTAAATAAGCTACTTGCCCCTGAGAGCAATGAACTGCTCCCTGATGGTTAGAATCATGTGAAAGGAAATTTGCAAAGGGCTGCAAGCCTGAACCTGCTTCATACTGACGAGAGGTGGGGTGACTCCTACAGTGGGGGCCTGTCTGGGG
>NW_005276245.1:0-405 GCF_000412655.1 Myotis brandtii | reverse complement strand
GATAGGGATAGGGATAGGGATAGAGATAGAAGTAGAGAAAAAGAGAGAGAACGAATTACCCAAGACATGGAGAGATGTACTTGGGTCTACTTCAGTTAATGCAAACTAATATTATATTTCCCCAGCCATAACTTTAACATCACCTGCTATGAATGTACCTGCCTGCCCAGCGAGTTCTCCTGTGCCTCATTCGTTATTAGTAAGATTTCAAATTGAAGTGGTGGCATAAGAAGACCCATGAATAAGTAGTTGGCTGGATAGTCAATCTTACTGATCAATTATTTTAGGGAGGCAAAAAGGAAGCCTGTTACAGATGTAGCAATTACCTTTGACTAAACGGTCCAGGACTGGACCTGGCATTTGGATAGGAGACTTTTCATACCTGCTTTAACATGTATAAGAAAC
>NW_005276244.1:0-405 GCF_000412655.1 Myotis brandtii | reverse complement strand
ATCCCTTCATCCAGAATGTCCATGCCATCTGTATACACCACCTACCCATTAGTCGCTCAGTAGCCTGCTTGGTTATCAGATAAACTATTGTGGTACTGCAGTGCTTATGTTCAAGTAAGCATTATTTTACTTACACTGCTATCATTGCTCTGTTATTAGTTATGGTTGTTAATCTCTTACTGTGCCTAAACTTTATCACAGGTCTGTATATAAAGGAAAACACATAATATAAATAGGGGTCAGTACTATATTATGGTTTCAGGCATTATTGGAGGTTTTGGAATGTATACCCGCAGATAGAAGGGCACTACTTTATGGGTATCTGTGGAGCACAGTGATCAAATGGAAAGGCCAGTATCTCAATTGATAATATTCAATGACCTATGCTAATGATGTGGTGTCCAC
>NW_005276243.1:0-405 GCF_000412655.1 Myotis brandtii | reverse complement strand
TCATAGCTACCGGTTGGATGGACACTTAGCCTATTAGCCTTTTATATCTATAGATGGGCTCAATGTTCAGAGGGAAATAGAATATTTTCCCATCATTTTGACACTAATTTTTTTCCACATTTTTTTATTGTGGCAAAATACGTACAATATAAAATTTATTATCTTCAACCATTTTTAAGTACAATTTTTACAGCTCAATGGTCTTAAATATATTCACATTGTTGTGCAACTATCACCACCATCCATCCCATAACTCTTTTCATCTTGTAGAACTGAAACTCCATGCCCATTAAAAAATAACTCTCCATTCCCTCTACCCTCTTAGCCCCTGGCAACCACCATTCCACTTTCTGTCTCTAAGTATCTACTCTAAGTATCCTATATAATAAAACCCTAATATGCAAA
>NW_005276242.1:0-405 GCF_000412655.1 Myotis brandtii | reverse complement strand
TCAGAACTGAGAGTTAGATCAGAGAATTAGCACTTTTTGTTAAGATTAAATAAAAGTACAGCAGTATTCTCACTGATCAGATTTTCAGTGCTTCACCTTTAAGTTCCTTAATCCTCACATTTCTAACAACACAGCCCATTGCTTTAGTGCCTAGAGGCTCCTGCCCAGCTTGCTCTTCAGAGCTCTGCTGATGGCTGTTTTCTTTCAAGGTCAACGGTATTTGAGTTATGTGTGAGGGTGTCTGCACCGACTTAACCTTCGACTTTCAGGTCAACAACTGTAGATCTTGTATGAAATACTGAAGAAATGTCTTGAATTATGACATGCATGTATCACAAAATAGCTAACACTACCGAAGGAAAGCAGATGATGTGATTTGTTTTGACTTTTCAGTTCTTTAATGCA
>NW_005276241.1:0-405 GCF_000412655.1 Myotis brandtii | reverse complement strand
CATAGTATTCCATGGTGTAAAATGTGCCACAGCTCTTTTATCCACTCAATTTCTGATGGGCACTTGGGGTTGTTTCCAGATCTTAGCTTATAGTGTGTATACTTTTTATACCACTTTATATTATGACACATTATGTTACATTTTGTCACTGAGAAAAGTATGGCAGATTTTATGGAGAGTTTTATATGGGTGCCACATGACATTGCTTTAAAAATATGTTTACATTAGAAAACAAGAGATGCACCCATCAAGAAGAAATTAATTAACTCTGCACTGAATGTGATCTAGATAAAAGAAACAATTCAGCTGAGTTGATGACCAACTTGATGTCCTCTGACATTTTTATTTTAGTTCCCTTCTTTTGAAAAAGTGTCCTATTTTTCAGTTTTTAAGGCATGGGGAAAT
>NW_005276240.1:0-405 GCF_000412655.1 Myotis brandtii | reverse complement strand
TTAATCCCCTGAAACTGAAGATAGAACAATTATTCCCATTTGCAATTAAATAAACAGAGGTTAGATGGTTTAAGTGATTGGACCAAGGTAAAGGATAGGGTCAGGGTTCAAATCTGTGTGTCTGATTCTGAAGCCCACCATCCTTGCAGCACTGCAGTCTCTCCAGAGCACATACATACACAGCACAGTCAAAGGAGACTGTCAAATGGATAAGGCTCCCACACGTCTTGCCACACTCCTTCATGGCAACCGAAAATACATTATTTTTTATGATATATTTAATCATATGAAACTGTCAAAATGAGACCATTGTTGAAACATCAAAATGGCAGTTTCATATAATTTTAATGAATATATACTCCAAACAATTCAGCTTCTATGCTCTAACCTAAAATGTGTCCTCCC
>NW_005276239.1:0-405 GCF_000412655.1 Myotis brandtii | reverse complement strand
GTTATCTATCACCAAAATCTAATTCAGAGGAAAGATCAAAAGGAGAAGACAGTGGATTACAGATAATCTACCAAACAGAAAATCTACTTGGGGAAGTCTCTGCTCTGGGCCACATACTTTGGAAGCAGAAATCTTGGTGTATAATTTAAGGTCTCATGAGTTTATTCATCTAACAAACAGTTATCAAATACACACTACGGGGCTAGCACCATATGTTTAGATGGATGGGGTTGAGTCACCTGTTAACCAGTTAAGGAAGGAAAATCTCAGGCAAAAGTATGATAAATTGGGATAATGAGTTGAATGTAGAAGCAAGAAAAACACTGTGGACATATATAGTCTGGTTGCTGGGAAGAGGCTTCAGTTTGGAAGTGGGAAAATGAAAGTAAAACAGGATTGGAAGCA
>NW_005276238.1:0-405 GCF_000412655.1 Myotis brandtii | reverse complement strand
AGGAGAGGGCCTGCTGTGCTGGTGGCCGGGCAGTGGTTACAGCTACTAGGCAAGGTCAGGAGTCTTGTAACGGACTTGCTGGGCAGTGATGTGTAATGCAAACGCAGTGAAAGTGGATGCATAGCTACGTAATACTATTTCTGACATACGGATAAAGCTGGCTAGAATCATGAGGATTCTGGGACGAGGATGATATCCTGAGTCCCACATTCTAAGGACTGCTGTAAGGAAAGAGTGTCTGGTTCTCACTGGCCTACCAGGGAGATGACTACATGGACGAATGAGTCAGCACCTGAAGATGAAGGCTATCGTTCCAAGAGGGATCTATAAGTATTCCTAATGCTTAACCAGGGTCTGTTTCTCAAATGTGAAAGGAAGGTCCTCTCCTCTGTGATTCTTAGAGAT
>NW_005276237.1:0-405 GCF_000412655.1 Myotis brandtii | reverse complement strand
TTTTTTGCTAAAAAAGAAAAGAAAGAAGGAAATGCATAGACACTTAACTTACAGAGAAAAATTCCCAACTGCTAAATATATTTCCAAAACACTAACCTTCCTCCCCAAATTGCAAAGATGATTTTGTAGGCATTTTAAAGAAGAGACTGAATCACCAAATATAGCATTTCAATCATTGTCTTTCAGGAAGTAACTTTGTAAAGATAATGAACTAAAAGCAAATTAATAATAGCATCTATGACTTGCAGCCGGAATGAAAATGTGGCTTTATGGTCCTTTTACATAATTAGACACATAATTTAGACCCTTTAAGACACAGGATTTGCCCAGGCTCGTGTGGTTCAGTTGGTTAAGTGTTTGTCCCATGCACCAGGTCTCCAGTTCAATTCTTGGTCAGGGCACATG
>NW_005276236.1:0-405 GCF_000412655.1 Myotis brandtii | reverse complement strand
TATGATTCTGTTCATTTAATTCAGATTTCAATCCTATTTTGGTAAAATTCAAGATTCTATAAGGTGGCATTAAAGTTTTAAGTTTAAATGAATTTGAGGATTGAAGTATAGACTTAAAAACTATCTTTGTCAGAGATGTGCATTATAATACTTGGTGTGATGGGTCTATGTATTCGATACATATTCTAAGTAGGAGGAAATAGCCTAAGTTATAACTGTTTTTCTTTAACATTTGCAAGGGGCTGTGTGAGGTACTGTACTGTAAACTCTTGACTAGTTGTGGGGTTGAGTAACTCTGGTGAATAAAATATAAAAAAAAAATAGCATGCTTGTGAAGAAAATGAAATTGTAGAGGAAGGAATGCATCTATATTTTAGAAGGTGACAATAGCCAGTGTCTTCTGCA
>NW_005276235.1:0-405 GCF_000412655.1 Myotis brandtii | reverse complement strand
GTCAGTCTGAAGGCCAACACTCTATCCACTGAATCAAACTGGCTAGGTTTCAAACATTCTTTATCCTAGCAAAGTACCCAATGAAATGCCAAAGAAAATGTATTGAATGAATATAATTACTTCACAAAAGATTTTTAATTCCTTCTTTTATTTTTGAAAACCAGCAGTTAGAATATTAGCCCCTGAGAAAGAATAAATTTTTTTCAGACTGAGTTACATAAACTTTTCCGTGGATCTCTAGCTTGCCAGTCTACCTGAAAAATTGTGGACTTGCCAGCCCCCACAAAAACGTAAGTCAATTTCTTCTTTCTCTGGAGACCCCTGAATAATAGAGGTTTTTGTACAAATGTGGTGGCACAACAACCCACAGACAAAAATCATTATGCACTAGGAATGCTCTATTTG
>NW_005276234.1:0-405 GCF_000412655.1 Myotis brandtii | reverse complement strand
CCTCAGTTGTCCTCTTCAGATGCTCAGGGTTGTGGGAGCATGTGCACAATTCCTCTGGTGTGCAACTCCCTTTGGCCCCTGGCTGGGCACACTAGATTGCTCCGGGTAGTCCCCGCAGTGCTCTACTCTGGCTCAGAGTGGGGCATATGCTGGGTTGCTCCAGGTAGACCTGGCAGGATAGTCCGAGGGGCCGGGGTGGAGCGGGTGTGGGTTGCTCTGAGTTGCAATCACAGCTTTTTTGTGGCCTAGATTTGGACATGCTCTGGGTTATTCCAGGTCACCCCAGCAGCAACTTCCTGGCCTCAGGTTGGAGAGGGCACCAGGTGGCTCCAGGTCAATCTGGCAGCACGGTTCTAGGGCCTGGGGCGAGGGCAGGTCAGAGGGGTCCCCCTGGATTGCACTCAC
>NW_005276233.1:0-405 GCF_000412655.1 Myotis brandtii | reverse complement strand
TGAGAGAGATTGTTCAGTTAATAAAATAACTGCCATGGTATGAAAGGGCCACATGGCAAGCAATGGCTGGCAGCCTAGTTGCTGAGAGCAACCCTTAGCCAACAGCTGGCAAGATAATAGGGACCTCACTCCCACAATCACAAGAAAGTGAATTCTTCTAACAACCAAGTGAGCTTGAAAGAGGACCCCAAGCTCCAGAAAGGAATGCCCACCAGCCAACACCTTCACTGAGGTCTTTTGAAACCTTGAGCAGAAGACCCACTAAGCTGTGCCTGTACTCCTGACCCACAGAAACTGTAAGATAATAAATGCATGTCCGTTCAAGATGCTTAATTTGTGGCAATTTGTTATGCAGCATAGAAAACTAATAGAGGAGAGCCTGGCTGGTGTGGCTCAGTGGTTGAG
>NW_005276232.1:0-405 GCF_000412655.1 Myotis brandtii | reverse complement strand
GAAATTTCTCCTCTTAATGTATTCATTTATGTGAGTGTGGTCTGTGGACTTTTAGTCTTCAGGCTGTGATCCATCACCATCATATTTACTTAGATGTTCACACTGTTTATAGAGGCCCTTCAGCCTGGCTTCTGTGTCCCAATTATTTGAACATTTTCCACTTTCCAGCATAGCAAGATGTTCCGACTCTTATAGTGCCCCTGCCCTGGAATCGGCCATTTCTCTGAGCAGCTCTGGGTCATCTTTATGAAGATGGCTTTTAGAAGCAAATATCTTGGCACTTGTGTGCTCATTGTCCTAGGGTGGCGTCTCTGTCCAGGTGGGCAGAGACGGTGAATATATACATGTGTATATAAATACACATGTACTAAAAATTGAATTTATAACTTCAGTTTCAACTGAACA
>NW_005276231.1:0-405 GCF_000412655.1 Myotis brandtii | reverse complement strand
CAAAAAAAAAAAAAAAAAGGTTCTCAGATCCTGCCATTGGCATCTTCCAGGCAGAAAAAGCAAGAATGAAATCTTCTTAATCAAAGGGCAGGAGTGGAGAGGGGACAGGTATGATGAATGGAGCTCTGCCTGTCTACAAATATCCTAGAATTTAAGAAACCCATCTGCCCCTCACTTCCCTCTGGCACTGTAGCCTGCAGAGCAGGTTAATGGTGAGTGTAGGGCCATGGGACTCTCTTTCCATATGGAACCCATCTTCCGAATGGAGTATTGGAAGCGCTGCAGCTTAATGGTCCCTTTTGAGAATGTTTACAAATTTGCACAGAGGAAGAAGTAGTAGCCTGTATGAGGCAAAATTATAAAATAGGTGAAATATGGTTTATTGATTTTTCTTTTCTTTCTTTC
>NW_005276230.1:0-405 GCF_000412655.1 Myotis brandtii | reverse complement strand
CAATGACTTCAGCCACAGAAAACAGTTATGGAGGCCCCGAGAATGTATGTTTGCAGACATCACACAAGCCACAGACCTTTGATCATTTTTGGAAAATGTTCAGAAGGGCACTTTTCCTCCAATTTACTGCAGTCTTTCCACCTCATTGTGAATTCAGTGTTTCTTTCCTAATGGAGGTTCCATTTAAACCTCAGAGTCTAAAAACAAAGGACACCAGTGTATGAAATTTCATATTTCATGGCACAAGGCTCTTTTGAAGTCTGTGGGGAGGAGTTCCCCTAGACATTGCTGAGAATTATGTAATGCTTACTGTGAAGAGAGACTCTATCGTATATAATAAAATGGTAATATGCAAATTGACACGAACGACCAGGAATGACCGGTTGCTATGACATGCACTGACCA
>NW_005276229.1:0-405 GCF_000412655.1 Myotis brandtii | reverse complement strand
TATTTAAAGGGCCAGAAGGTTGAGAACCACTGATTCATTGAGGGCCACTGCTGGGGTTTTGACTCGACTATTCCTGGCTTTTCCTGCAGGATGCCACGTGTACTCAGATGGTCAAGGGCTTGGGGAGGGACCTGCAGGTAGAGTCACAGCTGTTTTCTCTAAAGAATTCTCAGCGTGTAAAGGTGACTGCCTGGAGGTCCGTGAGGTCCGAAAGGCTGGCGACCGCTGGCCCATAGCATCTGCCCAGGAGGGTAAGCATTGATCCGTTTCGCTGATTGAAAGTTCAAGTTTGGGTTAGCCTCAGGCACTGTTAGGTCCAGGGGTTAAAAGGGTGTTATCTGCACTCGGTCTGAACACTTTATTACTGGTTTTTCTTTTCTCAACATCCGCTCTATTCTGTTGACT
>NW_005276228.1:0-405 GCF_000412655.1 Myotis brandtii | reverse complement strand
TATCCCTCTCCCTTCCTCTCTGTAAAAAAATCAATTTAAAAAAATGTCAGATGTGGGGAACTGATGGCGTTTGGGGGGCTCTAAGTTCTGTCACTGTCCTTTGTGTATATGGTTTCAGATTTCATTCCTTACAATAGTATAAGCTTTAACAGCTTTCTGCTGTCCTCCTTCTGGGTGGATGAACATTATTATGCTGGAAACTAAACATGCCTTATCTGGTTTAATCCTCACAATGAGTTAGGCCTTATCTTTTCTATTTTAAAATGAAGAAAATGAAGCCCTGAAAAACTGGGTAACTTGTTCCACTAATCTGGGTGGTCATATAGCTAATGAGCAAAAGAACCAGAATTTGAGATTATACCTGTCAGACTTCTGCTTGAACTTCGTTAAAGGTAGAGGGGTCAT
>NW_005276227.1:0-405 GCF_000412655.1 Myotis brandtii | reverse complement strand
ATATGAAATTGCATAGTGGATGGGTCCTGGTGGCCTTTGGGGTAGGAAAGAGACCATGGCGAAGATAAGCTGAGAGATACTGTGAAGGGCCTGCCTGGGGTGCTGCACTAAGAAATCTCGGTTTCTTCCAGCAGTCAACAGAGAGTCATTAAAGTATTTTAAGTTGAAGAACAAAAGTGATCAGATAGTTATTAGTAGATGACCTCACAGTGCTGGGTGGATGATATGATTGAGGTCATTGCAATGTTCCAGATAATAAATGATGAGAGTCTGAAATAAAGCTATAGCAAATGGAGCTGGAATGCGCTAAAGAGGAGAGGCAGTAAAGAAGTCGAATTTTGGACTTAGCCACTGATTAGAAGCCATCAAATAAAAGTCGTATGTATAAAAATAATGTGCTGTTTT
>NW_005276226.1:0-405 GCF_000412655.1 Myotis brandtii | reverse complement strand
ATTAAAAAGATTATTCATGTTTGGGAGAATAGAATTTAAAATTTTTTGTCAATTAGGTGCTGGATTATTGGAATTTTAAGTGTTCAAAAACTCCAGCATTTTTTAATTAGCAAAGCCATTTATAAAATAATGAAGATTTTAACAGTGAAGGAAACAATGGTAGGTGCTTAGCAAGGATACCTAGATATTATATTTCCATAAAAATGTACACGTATATCATCTATTCATTCAACAAACAATAATTAGGATGTTATTATACCTCAGATGCTTCTAGGCACTGGGTTTCACTAGTGAACGAGGAATTCTAGTGGCCTCTGTATCTTCACATAGCCTTTTATTACATCTGCACATAAGACTAGGTAATACAGAAAGACTCTTTCAAACCTGCCTCAACCTCCAACTTGT
>NW_005276225.1:0-405 GCF_000412655.1 Myotis brandtii | reverse complement strand
GGAGGGGAGATGGCCTTGGGGATCTGGGCCAAGGGCCTCATAATATATGAAGTGAAAAACAGCAGCAGAATTGCAACTTTACGATTTCAGTGGAGAGAAATTGGGAAGATTTCAACTTATGTGAGTGCAGCTCAGCTGATAAATGGCCAATGCTTCATTTTCCTTTGATCTGTTGCCTCTTTAAAGGAGCAATGGGTCACGTGATCTCTTGCCCAGATAAGCTCAGCCTGCCAGCTGCCCTGTGCTCAGATGCACTGTGGCACAGTGGGAGGGAGTGTACCAGGGGATCTGAGAGTGATCAGGGGGCCCTTTCTTCCTTCCTTCCTCCCTCCATCCCTCCTTCCCTTCCTTTCTTTTTTTTGATTTCTGAGAGGAAGGGAGAGAAGAGAGAGATAGAAACATCAA
>NW_005276224.1:0-405 GCF_000412655.1 Myotis brandtii | reverse complement strand
CTTCTATCTAACCACACCTTTAAAAAGTGAACAGTAATTCAATATTATCATCCAACATAAAATTCATACTCAAATTCCCCCCAATTGTCTTAGAAATGTCTTTTGTGGCTCTTTTGTTTGTTTTGATCCAGTTCCAACCAAGTTTCATTCATAACAATTGACCGTTATTTCTTACTCTCCCCTAGTCTGAATTAGTTCCTGCACTTGCCTCTGTCCACACAGCATTAAGTCATTTAAGGGGTCCAGGCTAATCTCGTGGAAGTCGTGAACATCCACTCCATCACATTGGGACGCTCCCGATTCCTGAGGCCAAACTAGACCATTTGGTTAAGGTGCTGACAACCAATCCTTCTACTTCAAAGGCATGTTTTCCTAAATAATCAATCTTAAGAACAAGCAAATATT
>NW_005276223.1:0-405 GCF_000412655.1 Myotis brandtii | reverse complement strand
GGGGCCTCTGAGCTTGTTTTGGAATCTGGTTTGTTAACATTATAAATGAGTTCATTGGACAGCCCTGTTAAACACCTCACACCTCCTGCTTCTGCAATTTCTTAGAGGATCCCATTTCCATTAGGCGGACGGGAGGACAGGGCCACACTCACTCAGATGTTGTTTTATCATGTCAAGAGCTGCTGAATGTCTGTGACTACATAAGAACTAGAAAGCATCCATTTTACTCTTATTTGGCTGTTTCATTAAAGTCAGGGAACTCAGTTCTTGCACCATTCATTCATTCACCAAATATTTCTAGAACACTTTTTCATGCAGGGAATTGTGACTGGAGGGAGATGAGGATCCTGCCCTCATGTAGCACACACTTTAGTTTATAATCACCCTGAGGAAGCAATTTTAGTC
>NW_005276222.1:0-405 GCF_000412655.1 Myotis brandtii | reverse complement strand
CACAAGTTTAAGTTGTATAATATGTTCATTCAGCATTTATATGCCTAATAAAGTGATCACCATAATAAGTCTAGTAACCACCCAACACCCTACAAGGTTATTTTTGTATTATTGACTCTATTCCCTATGTCACACATTACATTCTGTGACTTACTGATTTTATAACTGGAAATTTGTACTTTTTAATCCCCTTCATGTTTCTCACTCTTCTCCCTATCCCCTTCCCCTTGGCAACTATCAATCTGTTCTCTGTCTATGAGTCTGTTTTTGTTTTGTTTGCTTGTTTTTATTTTTTGGATTCCACATATTAATGGGATCATATAGTATTTCTCTTTCTCTGAATTAATTCACTTAGCATATACTCCATTCATGTTGTTACAAATGGTAAGATTTCATTCTTTTTTA
>NW_005276221.1:0-405 GCF_000412655.1 Myotis brandtii | reverse complement strand
CACCAGCCCCATTGCATTAGGACCCACCCCATTGACCTAATTTAGCCTAATCATCCTTTTAAAGACCCTCTCTCTAAATACTGTCACATTCTGAGGTACTGGGTTAGCATGGCAACATATCAATTTGGAAGGGATATAATTCTACTCGTATCAAATGCCTATTTAAATCCTTTGCCCATTTTTTTCAAATTGGATGTACCCACTATGCATTTTGATGTTAAATATGTAGTTTTCTTTCATTTTTATTTTGGAGAGTTGAAGGTCAGAATAGAATAAGAGAGAGAAAGGGCGCCTTCACCGGTGGCTCAGTTGGTTGGAGCATTGATCTGTACACCAAAAAGTTTGCAGGTTTGATCCCTGGTCGGGGCACGTACAAGAGGCAACTGATTGATGTTTCTCTCTCAC
>NW_005276220.1:0-405 GCF_000412655.1 Myotis brandtii | reverse complement strand
CTTCTCTCTCAATCAGCCCCAGGGATCAAGGCCTCAACTCCCCTTTGATCAGCTCAGGAAGCTGTGTTCCTCCTGCAAACCCAGCCCAGGCCCTGAACTTCCTCTTTCCACCCCCAGCTGCTGTCATTGCATTGCATTCACTGGGGGGACCTGCTGAGGCGGTTTGGGGGGGCTCAGCTGGTGGACAATGGGGGCCAGGGGCCCGGCCCCCACCCCGGGGAGCCCAGCAGAGGCTGGAGAGGCAGCTGTGGTGAGAGATCGGCCCGTTGGCTGGGGCTCCCAACAGCACACATTCACTCTCTCTCTCCAGCCTGCAGACCAGGCGTCTGAGGTCTGAGATCCAGGGGACCCAGGGCCCCCCATCTCCCGCCCCTGGAGGCTCCAGGGAGGGTCCCTCCTGCCTCT
>NW_005276219.1:0-405 GCF_000412655.1 Myotis brandtii | reverse complement strand
CCCTGTTCACACCAGGCCAGCCTTGTTCACACCAGGCTTCAGTCTGCCCCAGCACTCCCAGCATCCTCTCTGGCCCAGGTAAGAATGTCTGGGTCCTCTGCTTTTCCCAAGCTGGCGATGGGGGTCAGAAGTGCTGTTTCAGGTCTCTCCATCCAGTTCCCCAGCCAACGCCTTACAACTGCTCCTTCCTCACCCTGGCAGGTGGGACATCAACTGGGAGCTGGGAGCCTCCTCTATGGTGTACCCAGGAGCACGTGCCACAAGCCCAACCTTCCCTTTAATATTCTCAGAACTATCTGTTGGTCTACTGTTTTTCTTCCTTGTCTGCCATCTACACACACAAACACACTCACATACATGAGCACACTCATACACATTCACACACACACACACACACACACACAC
>NW_005276218.1:0-405 GCF_000412655.1 Myotis brandtii | reverse complement strand
GGGCCTCTAGTAAATAGCATAATGCAAAATATACAAGATAGTCACATAACTTTAATAAATATAGATAATTGTGACCACGTTCTTTAGAAAACATAGTCCAAGGCAAGATTAAATGTCTGGTTACTTTATTAAGAAAACGAAAACCCTGAAAGTCACGGGTGAAAAAATAAGGAAGTAAGGAGGCAGGGAAAGATGTGAAACAATGCCAAGGAATGTGCTGCTGTGCTGGACACTGTATGGATGATCTGCAAAGAGACATGCATGAAACTTCTTAGGACTAGTTGACACAGAAATTATGCCTTGGAGAGAAAAAAAAGATGGGAGATGAGGAAATTTTATTCACATACCTATGTTTTAAGTCTCTGTATAAAAAGTAAACCTCCTCAGTATTATTCTGAGAGAGAG
>NW_005276217.1:0-405 GCF_000412655.1 Myotis brandtii | reverse complement strand
GGGGGGGAGAGAAAGTGACAACATTTTTTACAGCCACTCATTGTTGTTCTAGTGAATGAGGAGCAGACAACCACTTAGGGCTGGAAAACGATTTCAGACGCTCTTTCGGACAGTCAAGCTTGCAAAGCAGGGCCCACCCTGGGGACGGCCCGGTCCCCCTCGCGGGCGGACACTCCTCTGAAGGTCACAGGTTGGTGCTGTTCTGATTGGTTTGGCCCGGACTCGCCTCAGTGGGACTGTAGGACATGCTAACTGGTGAGAAGCAGCCTGAGATGGAAAGTCAGCGCGTGAAAGTTCTGGCCATAAGAGCAGGGAGTGACACATCACCGAAAACCAATCTGCTTTGATCCACAAGTTTGCTTTTTGTTAGAAAGAAGAAAGAAAGAAAGAAAGAAAGGAAGAAAG
>NW_005276216.1:0-405 GCF_000412655.1 Myotis brandtii | reverse complement strand
CAAAGGTACGGTCAATTACTCTTTTTGTCTTTTATTATATAGGATAGTGATAGCAGATGGTACATAATGCCCTTATTTATGAAAACAAAACATAGGCAAAACTTTGGCAGCCCCCCAAATTTGTTCTGAAATTTTGTTATCTATGAAATGCTCAAATCTGGAAATCTGTGGACTAGATGTTTTTGGAGGAGGCTTTACTTTCTTTAATCACAATTAAAAAGATTTCTTAGACATTAAAATTATTTTTTCTAAGGACATATTTTTCAAATTGCCTCTTTTCTAAATGGTTACTGTTAAAGGCCAATAACATGACCTGAAAAAAATAAGTCCATTTGTATTTTTCTTACTTATAAGTTAATATTAAGCCCTGCCCAGTGGATAGAGCATTGGCCTGTGGACTGAAGG
>NW_005276215.1:0-405 GCF_000412655.1 Myotis brandtii | reverse complement strand
ATTATTGAGGACAAGACAGGCAGAAACCACTAGTCTAGATGGATTCTAAAGCCCTTGAGACAAAATATATATATATATTGGTACATAAGGAACATAAAATGAGATATGACATTTCCAGTTTTTGCCACGCTCCTGGCAAAGTGGACTGAATGCCACACAGGAGGGCACAAGGCTGAAGTGGGAATCTAGTCACTAACCTCAAGTTGAGCATTTGGAGATAATATGACTTCTATAAAATTCATGTATCTACAGCCTCAAAGAATGAAATGTTTACCAAATTTACAGAGACTATGTCCTTTGTTCCTCTCAATATATTTCCAATCCTCTCTGTGCCTCCACAACAGTGTTATTCTCTGATGCTAAAGCTGGAGATAAAATAAAATAAATATTTAGCCAAGTCAACTC
>NW_005276214.1:0-405 GCF_000412655.1 Myotis brandtii | reverse complement strand
TGAGGCCAGGTCGCAATCCCAGGTCCTGCCTGTGTTAGGGGTCCCCATCCGATAAAAGCCAGCCGGCCAAAACCCCTGCCGGGGGTCACCCCACGCTCCTCTGACAGGTCGGCTGGCTCTGCCACCAGGAGGGGCTGGCCCCGGATCATGACTGCACTTCCCGATGACAACAGCTGACACACACGGGCGGACTCAGTGTCAGGCTTCGTGCGCAGCACCTGACAGGGTCGCCTCATCAGTGCTCCCAGCAGCACTGCCTCAGCTCCTACTGCTCCCCAACCCTGCAGGTGGGCAGGAGAGGAGGCCTGCAAGGTCACAGCTGGTAATGGCTGGGCAAGGACTGAAGCCCAGAATGTGAATTCAGAGCCTGCAGGCTTTCCTGGACCACGACTCACTCCAAGTCCT
>NW_005276213.1:0-405 GCF_000412655.1 Myotis brandtii | reverse complement strand
AAGGGCTTCCTGCGGACGTTGGTGCCACAGTGGATCTCTCCCAGGAACTTGTGGTAGGCGGAAATGTCGTCCACGAAGGTGCAGCAGAGGCCCAGGGGCTCCAGCAGCGAGCGCACGTGCGTCTCCAGGCAGCACACCTCCTCGATCTGGGGCCCGAACGGCTTGGGGATGCCCAGGTCCTTGTCGAGGACAATCATGTTCACCTGTGATGGAGGGCAGGGCAACAGCTCCTGTTTAGTGAGCACCTACTATGCACCCGGCCCTGTTCTAAACCCACTGGACCCTCCCAACAACTCTATGAAGTACGTCTTGTGATTTATCCCCACTTTACAGATGAGGAAACTGAGGCACAGAGGGGGCTAAGCAACTCATACATGGCAGAGCTGAAGTGGAAAAGCAGGCTTT
>NW_005276212.1:0-405 GCF_000412655.1 Myotis brandtii | reverse complement strand
AGCAGGACCATGTCCCACCCATCCGCACCCTCCACAGGGCCCGGCACTCACACGTCCCCTCCATGGTGATGAGCAGTGGGCCCTGGGCCTGGTTGCCGGTTGGCTGGTCGGTGGCCACCACCGTGTACTGGAGCTGGGTACACTCGGGCCGCCGCAGGGCCTCCGTGTCATTCACGAACAGGGTCCCCGAGGTGTCCTCGGCCGAGGTGACCACTTCCAGGGCACTGCAGTTGGCGCTGGAGAGCTGCAGCTCGTACCGCAGGTGGATGCCCGTGAACTCCTGGCCGTTCTCCACGGAGACTTTCCCAACCTAGGCGCGGGCAAAGGGAGTGCCGTGGCTGGGCGGCCGGACAGGCTCGTGGTGGTGGCTGGAGGGACTCCCTGGCAGTCTGAGTCTTGGAACAG
>NW_005276211.1:0-405 GCF_000412655.1 Myotis brandtii | reverse complement strand
GGTGAGTATCAAATCTTCAAATAATCTATTAAATTGTTTTGATGACAAATCACATTTTTCATTCTAATTTTTTTTTCATTCTACTTTATTTTATTTTCAGTGTGGAACTTTATTTCCCTTTTGTGCTTCTGTTATTACATTTTATTCAAGTGGCTGTCCATCTCATGCAACAGCTATGATTTGCTGGATGAATATCATTTTCACCAGACTGATCACTCTGCAGGCTGGTTGGGTTAGATCTGTCATAGTTCATCAGGCTGAGCCCCTGGGGCTCAGATCTGATTGTTATTCCTAAGCAACAGGAATCACACAGGGGTTGGGAGACAAAATAACCACATCTCTTATGGGCAACAGTGAGTGAAAAGGAGGTTGTCAGGCTTTTCTGAACCCCTCCAAAGAATTCAT
>NW_005276210.1:0-405 GCF_000412655.1 Myotis brandtii | reverse complement strand
TATCTCTTAATAGTTCACAATCCACTATTCATCCTAAATTCCAACCACGCAGTATCAAATTGCTACTCTCATAAAAATAAAAACACACTGTCACATAAAGAAGAAGGAAAAAGCCTTAACACGTATAAAACTTGACAAACAAGAAATTACTGCACTCAGAAAAGCAAAACGAGAACAGGCTACATCAGTTATTTACCACTTAAGCTGGTTCATTATGGGACGATGCTACTGAGCAATAACAGTTTTCCCTGCTGGGGCAGTGGGAGACTGGGTTGTCAGCACTGTATTTAACTGTTAGAATATCATCCTCAAAAATCAGAAGTGAGAAGTAAATCCAGAGGCCATCTCAAATGATTTCCTAATTTACAATGTAGCCTTAGAAAGAACAAGCAGCAAACATTCTTC
>NW_005276209.1:0-405 GCF_000412655.1 Myotis brandtii | reverse complement strand
GGGTTCAGGGGGCTGCACCAATATCCCAGCTGCAGCTTCCAATGGCATCGCTGTTTCTATGGGAAACATGGAAAAGCTGCAACCCAGGGAAACCAAAGGAGCTCTTGCTTCTGAGAATTTCATGCAGATGAAAATGTTGAATTAAGTCTCATCTTTTTTTGAGGGCATGCACGATCATCTTAGTTATGTAAAGTTCATTCGTGTATATTCTTTAGCAACGGATACATCTATATATGTACACATGTATGTAATTCAATTATTGGATATTTAAAGAAATATATTGCCCAGCCGGCATGGCTCAGTGATTGAGTGTCAATCTATGAACCAGGAGTCACGGTTGGATTCCCAGGCAGGGCACATGTTGGGGATGTGGGCTCCATCCCCAGTGTGGGGCATGCAGGAGGC
>NW_005276208.1:0-405 GCF_000412655.1 Myotis brandtii | reverse complement strand
TTTTATTGTACAGTTTGATTAGTTTTGACTAACTTAAACAATGTCACTATCCCCCTATTCAAGATATAAAATATTTTCATCAACCCCCACAATTCCCTTGTGCCCCCTTGCAGTTACTTTTTCAAACACTCCTACCCTAGGTAAGCACTGATTTGATTGCAGTCTTTATTGACTACTTTTGTCTGTTCTATGATTTCAGATAAACGAAATCATACAGCATGCATTGTGCTGTATCTCACTTCTTTTGCTCTATAGTGTTGTTGAGATTTATCCATTGTGTTGTGTGTATCAATGGTTTGTTTCCTTTAATTGCTGAGAACTCATCTATAAGAATATATCAAAATTTATTTACCTGTTGATAGTTATTTGGGTTATTTCTAGTATGAGGCTGATATAAATGAAGTC
>NW_005276207.1:0-405 GCF_000412655.1 Myotis brandtii | reverse complement strand
GCTGCCTCCTGCATGCCCACTACTGGGGATCAAGCCTACAACCTGGTATGTGCCCTGGCTGGAAATCGAACTGACAACCGCTTTGGGCATAGGACAACATTCAACCAACTGAGCCACACCAGCCAAAACTCTATTCTTAATTTTTGAGAAATCTCCATGCTGTTTTTTATAGTTTCTGTGCCATTTAAATTCCCATCAGCAGTGTCTGACAGTTCTTTTTTTCTCTATATCGTCTCCAACATTTCTTATTTCCTGTTTCTTGATATTAGGTATCCTAAGAGGTGTGAAGTGGTATCTCATTGTGGTTTTGATTTGAATTTCCCTGTAGCTAGTGAAGTTGAGCATCTTTTCGTAAATCTGTTGTCCATTTGTGTATCTTCTTGGGAAAAGTGTCTGTTCAGATTC
>NW_005276206.1:0-405 GCF_000412655.1 Myotis brandtii | reverse complement strand
TACTCTTGCATGAATTTCGTTCATCGGGCCTGTAGTTTCTAGATAATATCCCTCGTATCATATATGTAGTCCGTTTGGCAACACTGAGTTTCATCAGCTCTTACTGCAATTTTGAGTTTCTATATGACTTTTTATCTTATTTCAAAACCATTCAGAATTTCTACAACTTACCCTGACACTGCAGCCTTGCTTGGTACAGTTCTATAGTGTGGCCTTCTTTGCACTTCTTTTTCAAGAGCACCCTTAGCAGGACCCACTGTCTCACAAATCCTAGACCAGCCAGTGTGCAGCTAAAATACTGGGGGGCAAGCAGATTATTTTTATGTAATAACAGTTTGTCTTTCAACCATTGTGATCTTTATGCTATTTTAAGGCAAATAGAGACATACTTATGGTTCATGGTTC
>NW_005276205.1:0-405 GCF_000412655.1 Myotis brandtii | reverse complement strand
TAATTATGGAAATATATATTAAAAAATCAAAGTAGGAGGTAACAATGGCCTCCTTCCTTCCTCACCTGTCCTTTAGCACCCACATCACCCAGAAGTAAGGGACCATTCTTCTCTCATCCCTCTCCACGTCCCTCTTCTCCATCAATAACCCCAGGTTTTCCGTGGGGACTGTCATCCCTGGGGTTCTTAGCTTAGGACTGGCTTTTGAGTGAATTAAGCCCATCAGTACATGTGGCAGATATTATTTGCCACATATACTGATGGCTGTTTTTCTAGATGTTATTCTAAAATCTTCTAGAACCTTGTCACTCTTCATCAAGAGATAGAGGCTATGTACTCTCCTCTTGAATCTGGGTGGGTTTTTTGTATCTGTGTCAATCAACAGCATAGGGCAAAGTGAAACTG
>NW_005276204.1:0-405 GCF_000412655.1 Myotis brandtii | reverse complement strand
CTGCTGCTGAGGCCCCGCTGGAGGAAGAGCTGCCAGTGTGGCCCCGGGCAGTGGAATGCATTCATCTGGCGGATGAAGTCATCAGGTACCGTCCACTCGGATGCTGAAGGATGTCTCCCAAGAAGAAGGAGTTTGGTTTTGGCAGTGCCGCGGGGCTGCACTTTCTGGCAGCGAACAGCCAACAGGTGCAGCGGCCTCACGCAGAACCTCAGGTTCACGGCTGGAAAACCACGTCCTTGGTAGAGGGGTCCTTCCTCGGCTTCCTCTGGACGCTGGCACTCATTCATCTAAAGCCGAATCGCGTCATGTAACGCGCACGCTGAGAAGAGAAGGCGCGGGTTCCGTTTGATGCCACAGGGACTGGGACGTGGGTGCGCTAGAGCGCCTGGCTCCGCCTTGGGCAGG
>NW_005276203.1:0-405 GCF_000412655.1 Myotis brandtii | reverse complement strand
TGACTGGGAATCCAACTGTGATCTCCTGGTTCAGCGCTCAACCATTGAGCCACACTGCCCAGGCATGGACCTTTTTTAATGCCCATTTTCTCCTGTTCCCTCTCTTGTGTCCTTTTCTATTTTGTATTTTAGGTCACTGGGTAAACTTCGGGTAAATTGTTCTTCTAGATTAGAAGACTTCAAATCGGTGCCTTTAGGATTAGGGGCCTCCCCCATAGAAATGGCTGCTGTGTAGGATTTAAGGACCTTGGGCTTAAGTCTAGTTTGAACTAATCCCTTGGCTGTGCCACAGTGAGGGCCTGGGTGTTGTCCCCAATAACCTGGAGGGTCAGGATCTGTGTTGCAGTAGAGGCAAGTGCACAGAGCAGCAGAGGTACTTAAGGGTCCTGGGGAGCCCTCTGGTAT
>NW_005276202.1:0-405 GCF_000412655.1 Myotis brandtii | reverse complement strand
GGGGAGTGGGGAGGTGGGGACAGACACTCCTAGACAGAGGTGCTTGAGAGAGAGACAGAGACACTGAAACTCATATTTCTGAACATTGGACAAGTTATTGAGCTTAGCAAATGCCTGTCCTGCCCCAGGGATGTGGGGCTGTAAATTGGAGGCTGGGCTGCGATTTACCTATCCCCTCCGTCAGTCACTCCCCCTCTCTGCCGCCTCCAGTGCAGGAGGCTGATCCAGCTGCCTTTCATCGCCAGTCTGAGCAAGCCTGGGGCTGGGCTCCTGCAGCTGGAAGGACACAAGGCAGATCTTGGGTAGAACTTCCTATGGAGGCATCAAGGGGGACTGTGCAGTCCTTGCTTCAAGAGGCCCTTAGGGAGAGGCCTCTGCACCACACCCCCTTTCCTGGCTCTCAGC
>NW_005276201.1:0-405 GCF_000412655.1 Myotis brandtii | reverse complement strand
CTCCAGTGCACGAATGTTGTGCACCGGGCCTCTAGTAACAATAATAATAGCACAACAATGATAGCAATAATGGCACATAACAATAATAGCAAGTACATTTAGAATGCTTAGCATGTGCCAGACATTGTTCCGAGTGTTTTAAGGATATTAACATTTAATTTGAGTACTTTTCATTCCAATTCTACAGATGAGAAAACTGAAAGACATAGTTTAAGAAACTTCCCAAGGTATTTCAGCCTGAAGTGGTGAAGGTTCCAACCTTGAGCAGACTGATTCAAGGCCCATAGTCTTAGCAAGCATTTAATATCCATCTATGTGGAGAGTCCACATTCTATGCAACCATTTGTGGACAGAAAATGGGCCAAATACTAAACCTGACAAGCTCGGGAGAGCCCTGCATGGCAT
>NW_005276200.1:0-405 GCF_000412655.1 Myotis brandtii | reverse complement strand
GGCCTCTGAGATAGTGGTGTCCTGGGACTGTCCAACCACTCTTCCAGTCCTTGGATCTGGGGATCTTGAAGAGACACCAAGCCCAGAATCCTAAGTCCAGGTTTAGGGTTACATAAGTGGTCCCTGATTTTGGCAAGGAATTCAGTGGAATAGGTCCTTCCATGGCTGGGTTCCAGAATGTGCAAAGGCTTGGAGTGAAGGCTGAACTAATTCAGGGACCAGCAAGTGTCCACTTATTCTTTCTTACATAGGAACTGCTAACAATGGGACAGGAGTCAGGTCTAGTCGAATGTTGTGACTACTTGGGTGTCTGTGCTGCAGGTGATGGGAGCAATGAGGAGCAACAGACACAAATACACACACCAGAACAGACATACACAGAAACAGAACACAGACACAAAGAAC
>NW_005276199.1:0-405 GCF_000412655.1 Myotis brandtii | reverse complement strand
GGGGGGCTTTGTTCCTAGTTTGCGGAGGCGCCCCGCGTCTTGGGACAGGATATTTCTCTCTCGCAGGATGCGCTGCTTCTGAACTGCTTCGTCCAGCTCCCCCGGAAGTAGTATCATGGCTCCCCAGCTGGTGGGGGACGGTTTGCAGAGGTGGGTGGATGCTGGCTCTTCCACTAAGTGAGTTCATGACACCCTTTGGGGTCTCTGAGCTTCCTTAGCCCCAGGTTGCTCTCACCTGAGGACCCGCCCTGGACCTAGGCTTGGTACACGCTGGGTGTGTTTAACTTTGGCAGAATCGGTGCATGAATGTGCTATTGAGTGCGGGAAGGAAGGAAGGCCTGCCAGTCCAGGACAGAAAGAGACAGGTCGTTGCTCACATGTTGTCAAGAATTCCTGCCTGGAATC
>NW_005276198.1:0-405 GCF_000412655.1 Myotis brandtii | reverse complement strand
TAGATCTCATCCAGGATGAGGATGACCACGAGGTTGATGATGACCGCCGTCGCTGTCACTGTCACCCGGACATTGGAGCGTGTGTCCTTGTTGAGAGACAGAGCAGCTGCAGTTGTGATACGATACACAATGACCGCAAAGACAATGGAGAAGGTCAGGGCAATCTGTAGAGGAAAAACAGGGAACGTCACACATCCGCAGACAATTATTGAGCACTTATCATTTGCTCAGCCAACAATATTATTGGCTAAATCAGGAATTTTTAATCTGGAGTCCATTGGTGGGAAACAGAGAACTGCAAACTCCCGAAATTCTCATGCAAATTCTAAGTACAGATGCATTTTTCAGGAGAGGGTGTCTTCCATTTTTATCAGATTCCAAATGGCCCATAATACACACAAAGAA
>NW_005276197.1:0-405 GCF_000412655.1 Myotis brandtii | reverse complement strand
CCTCCTCCTCCTCTTCCCCCTCCTTCTCTTCCTCCTCTTTTCTCCTCCTCCTTCTTTCTTTCTCTTCATTTGTTTATTTTTAAAGCAAGTAAAACATTTCAAGCTTTAGTAGAGGCAGTGGTTAGAACTTGCCTGTGTTCAAATATCAGGCTGAAGCCAAGGAGACCTTTGCTGAAATCGCTTCTTTACCACTCCCCAGTGGAGTTACTGCACCTCAGTTTCCAGGTCTGCAAAGTGGGAGGATCATAAAAGAAGCAGCCTCGGAGGGCTGGGAGAGGGTTCAATGAGAGCATGCGGGAAAGTTCTCAGTACCGACCGAGCAGGCGGCAAGGATTCCGTGAAGTTGTCAATATCTGCTTTTACTATTATTAGCGACATGTCACATGTGACACACTAGAACATTGG
>NW_005276196.1:0-405 GCF_000412655.1 Myotis brandtii | reverse complement strand
CATTCACTGGGGGAAACGTGAAAACTCGGGTCTCATTTCCAAAAACAGAACAGGAGAGTGAAACAGCTTTAGGGGCAGAGTCTTTGCGGGCTCCCTTGATTCAAATCCTTGTTGTAATTCAGGAGCCAACAGCTCTCCACGCCGCCCCCACAGCTCAGACCAAGCTGCCTCTCCAGAAGGCGGACGGCTCCTGGATCCAGCCGTTCCCCGACCCTCTCCCGGGTCCCCTCACCCCCCTCGCCAGCCCCTCGCTGGCCCCCAGAGCCGCCGCAGCCTTTGTCTCCGCATCAGAAACAGGATGATTAATGTCGATGGTGGTGACGCTGGCAAAAGGGTCCCCGAGACCCAGGGATGTTATCTAACTGCGAGCGGCTCAGAGACGCTGTGCACAAACCTCAAAGCCCC
>NW_005276195.1:0-405 GCF_000412655.1 Myotis brandtii | reverse complement strand
CATCACCACAGTCAATTTTAGAACATTTCATCACTCCCTTGAGTGTACTTATACCCCTTTGTAAGCACCTCCCACCTATATATCTCCCTCCACAACCCTATGAAACCACTAATCTACTTTCTGTCTCTAAGAATTTTTATTTTCATAGTATATTCTTTTCAAGACACTTTCATGGAAGTATCTTGTTCTGGCTCCTTTGTGCTGCTTAGAGGACTTATGGCCAACTCGGGCTTTACTGCAGTAAGACAGCTAGCTGCCTAAGAAGGTGTTTTTACCGCCCAGACCTTTGTGATATATGAACCACATCATTCTGCAATAGGAAAGAATATGAGATGTATGTCAGAAATTACTCTTATTCATCTTAAAGCAAGTACATTAGAGAAGTAAACATTATGTTAACTAACA
>NW_005276194.1:0-405 GCF_000412655.1 Myotis brandtii | reverse complement strand
TCCCCATTGACTATCTTATTACTCCAATTTATTTAATTTATAACCCTGTGGTCTTGGGCATGTTACATTTCCTTTCCAAGTTTTGACTTTATTAGCTACAAAATGGGGATGACCCTAATGTCTCCTTTTCAGAGTTGGTGTGAAATTTATAATGGAATAAAAGGTGTGAGATATCTACTAAAACTCAATAAACGGTAATGGTTTTATGATCTTATCCCCTATAGTTGAAAAATACAACAGTGCTAAAATACTGTGTCAGCTACTGATGAGGTAAAATGACATTAACGACACAACATGCATTTCCCAATTTTAACTTCTATTTCAGGTCAGTAACCTCTAAGTATTAACATGATAGGGGGACATGTCAGTCTTCTACCTTGGCTTATGTCACTTCTGTCATGGACC
>NW_005276193.1:0-405 GCF_000412655.1 Myotis brandtii | reverse complement strand
TTCATGTCACATTGGAGAACTTGGATCTCATTCCATGAGGACTAAAGCTTTAAACAAGGAGGGTTCAAGGTCAGATATGTACTTTAGCTGAATCATACTTGTAACCATGTGAAGGATGGATCTAAAGGAATAGGAAGGCAGAGAGGCCTCTGAGACTCTTCTGTATTAGTCTAGATGAGGAATGATGAAGACTTGAAGTAGAGTGGTGGGTGAGAGGATGGAGATGAGAGTGAAGTCAGAGAACTGCTTAGCAGGTGAAATTGGCAGGGCTTGGATATTGACTGGCTAATTGTGGACAACAAAGTAAGTGTAATTAAGGATGAGTCTGGGAAAGGGTTATAGTTCAAAGAAAAGATGGGTTTAAGTTTTAAAAGGTCATCGTTTCCGGAATTTGGGCAGGTAAAC
>NW_005276192.1:0-405 GCF_000412655.1 Myotis brandtii | reverse complement strand
GCATGTTCTAGCCTGCACTCCGAATGAGTTGTGTTTACCGGGTCAGGGGGCAGCGACTTTTTCCATTAAAGGCCAGACAGTAAATATTGTAAGTTTCACAAGCTAGTCTGGTCCCTGCCACAGATTCTTCTGTTTATTTTGTGTGTGTTTTTGTTTGTTGTTAACAATCCTTTAAAAATGAAAAACATACAAACCATTGTTAGCTCACAGGCCATAGTGGAAGAGACACAAACCAGATTTGACCCTCAGGCTGCAATGTGCCAGCCCTTGAATAAGACTAAGAGAGAAACGGTGTGTCTGGTCCCCCAAATTTCTACAGGTGGAAAGCAGCAGAGACATCTACTCGGCTGCAAGCAGAGCCCAATTTCTTATGGGAAAGGAAAAATGAGCAGCATTCCCAGGAAA
>NW_005276191.1:0-405 GCF_000412655.1 Myotis brandtii | reverse complement strand
GAAGGAAGGAAGGAAGGAAGGGAGGGAGGGAGGGGAACTATTCAAACCCAAAACAAAAACAAAAACATCTCTAGGGTCTAGAGCTTGAGCAATTAAGTGGGTAGGGTTTCCATTTTCTGAGATGCAGACTAAGAAAATATGGGTTTTGGAAAGAAAGCAAAAGTCTAGTGTTAGAAATGTTAAGTTTGAAGTGCTTGTAAAATAGCCCAGGAAAGATGATTAATAGGAGATTTCATAAGTCAGAAGTCATGAGTCACTGTGTGCAGGTAGGGAGAATATATCATTTGTCACCCAAACTGGGACATGTTTGAGAGGGAAAGGGGATGCTAGTGAGACTTTTGTTAAGACAGTAGGTAAAAGAAGGCCACCCATGGGAGAAATTAGAGTGAGAAGAGAAAGAGGCCT
>NW_005276190.1:0-405 GCF_000412655.1 Myotis brandtii | reverse complement strand
AGAGGACCGTGAGACTTGAGACAAGTCATCACCGTCGTGGGTCCTCCGTTTCCAACTCGGAAAACTGAGAGGTTTGGCCTGGGCCCCGGACAGCTCCCATTACAGAGGCGGGGAGGGCGGGATGCAGGACGGTCAGGAGCCTGGAGACGGCCTGCCCTCCTCGCTGTGCGGCCCTGGGCCGGGAACTTGCCCTCCCTCTGCTCCAGCTCCCTCCTCTGTCAAGTAGAAATAGAAACAGGACCCACCTCATTGGGTTGTTCTGAGGCTCAAATGACTTAATGTTTGTGCGCTGCTTAGAACAGTGCTGAGCACATAGAAAGCTTCAACACATCAATGGATCACCAGGTGTCTCACATCTTTTTTATTTTAACCCTCACCCGAGGATATTTTCTTCCATTGATTTTT
>NW_005276189.1:0-405 GCF_000412655.1 Myotis brandtii | reverse complement strand
ACATCCCAAACAACATTTATCATTACTTAATAGACTACACAGAATGCATAACTGTTAGAGATCAAATAGACACATGAATTCCATGCTTTGTAGAGGGTGCTTAGGGCTAAAGCTAGGTTCTTTGCTGTGTAACGAAACTAATTCTGTGGCTTTAAAAATGCTTGAAATAATGTGAAAGCAATCTTCCACCGGTGACACATGATAAATTTCTTAGGAATGTATTCACAGACACAACACTCGCATTTATTTTCCTTTCTTTATCAGAAACCCAAATCATTCCGAAATGCAGGATATTCTTCCACTTCCCTCCCTGTGCCCTGGGACTGCAGATTAGAAATAATCGGCTTCAGGAATTTAAACTCGCTAGAGGTCCCTGAGCCACCCCTCAGACACACCTCATACTGG
>NW_005276188.1:0-405 GCF_000412655.1 Myotis brandtii | reverse complement strand
GCCCTTTCCTCTCCTATGACTTTAATGAGTGCACGCTGCCCGTCAGCAGAACAGGGCAGCTTGCTGCTCGGTGACACGTTGCCCCACTGGAGGGAGGCCATGGCCTTTAAGACGCCGTGATTCAGCAGCAAGACGCCGAGGACAAAGCCTTTGAGTGTCGTGAGCACCACACAGTCTGTACCTTTTCTAGTCCTCTCTTGCTTTTCCCAGGGGCAAGGCTATTGTACCCCCACAAAACAGGGCTGTTAACTCCCTCTCTGGGTTCCCTCCTGCCTTCCTCTCCCTGCATCGTAGGAGACAGCCTACCACAATATGCAGCCTCGTGCAACCCAAAGAGACCTTCCAGGTCATTGGGTTCAACGCTTCGATTTGCTAAATGAGGGGAAAAGTTCAGAGAAGTTAAGT
>NW_005276187.1:0-405 GCF_000412655.1 Myotis brandtii | reverse complement strand
CTCTTGGATAACTATTAACCTCTCCTATTTTTTGAATGAAAAAATTCTGCAGTGAAATTGACACCACTTTTCAAAGGGTCCCTGGCAGAACCGAGCCCCTGTTTCCTACCACAGTAACCAACCACGTGATGCTACTTGAGATAGGCTTTCCCTCCTTTCCTGATTTCTCCTTCCCAATCCCCCAACTCTGGGTGTCTGGGATCACATTCTAAAGTAATCTACCTGCAAACTAGACTTCAGCTCAGGTCCTACTTTATGGGGGACCCTCAGGTTCGGATTCGTGGTTGTTCTGAGCAACCCACAGGTCAGCTGGCAATCAGGACCCCAGTGCTGTTGGTAGGCGGGGTGGACATCATAGCTGGCTGCAGTAGCATCACAATTACAACACTCTAACCCAGTGATGGC
>NW_005276186.1:0-405 GCF_000412655.1 Myotis brandtii | reverse complement strand
TTATGGGAACTCTGCCTCCACTGTGGGTGCATCCATCTTGTGTTACTGGAACCGTACTTCTGCTATGGGTGCAGTCATCTTGTGATGGCGCGAGGGTTAATTTGCACATTACTTCTTTATTATATAGGATTATTACTATTATTCACTCTTTGATATTCCCAGAACCAGCCTCATTTTGTCCCCTCAGTGGTAAGAGCATTAACAAGGCAATCCCTCCTCAATGTCCTGCTTCTTACCTCTGCAGATCCCCTCTTCTAGGATCCTAGGTTCTTGTAACACCAATTTCTTCTCTTTGTTCCCCCATCCCTTTTTTCACCATATTTGTTTGTTTTCAAGTCATGATTTGTTAATTTTAGGAAATGAAAGACAAATTTGAAAGTTCCTTTGGGAAAAAAACTCTTTTTT
>NW_005276185.1:0-405 GCF_000412655.1 Myotis brandtii | reverse complement strand
CTAAAATCCTTTTTACCCTAAAAATTTGCAGGTGAATCATGACCTCAAGACCCACACATCTAAAATAACTTTCTTATATGTATGTGTAAACAGTTTGCTAATATATTGTGTGAACATATAAGTTATTGTCCAAACCAGGACACTTCAATAGTAAAAGGGCCACTATTAATAATACACCGGGTCCGCAGGTGTAAGCCAGAATCCTTCTACATGAGGTAGGGCATATGCTCAGCTTGTGAATCTATGGCATAAAAGAAGCTGCAACACTGTTCCCATAAAATGTAATTATCTACATCATTTGCACATTGGGAAGTTTTATTGCTTGCAAATCTCATTTCTTATAGTATTTAAATAGCCATATTAAGACTGCATTGCATACATTAACAGCCCTGGAAGATTTCCCTG
>NW_005276184.1:0-405 GCF_000412655.1 Myotis brandtii | reverse complement strand
CACATACCCAGGTTGCAGGTTCAATCCCCAGTGGGGGAGGCAACTGATCAATGTTTCTCTCCCCTCTTTCTCACTCTCTCGAAAGATTAATAAAGAAAAATAAATTGAAAATATTTAAATGGTAGTTTTATGTTATGTATATTTTACTACATTTTTCAAGCAAAAGAGAAAAACCCACCCACATATCTGCGGGCCTCTGAGCTGCTAGTAACAAATGCTCACATGTGAGTCCCAGGCCTGCGGCTCACCCAGCGTGCAGCGTGGAGGGAAGGAGCTCAGCGCAGCTCCCTCCCGGTTGGCCCAGCAGATCCCTGTCTTCCAAGAGCACTCTAGGTTCAGCCAAGCTCCAAATACGTTTCGCCTACAGCACTACATTCCGGCTGTAATGAAATTATGTGTGTGTGC
>NW_005276183.1:0-405 GCF_000412655.1 Myotis brandtii | reverse complement strand
TGGCTTCTCTCACTGAGCATCATGTGTTCAAGGTCCACCCATTGTAGCTCCTTTTCATGGCCGAGTAATATTCCAGTGTGTGGATCACATTTTGTTTACTCATTTGCTGAGGGTCACTGGGGTTTCACTTTTGGGCCACATGAATTGTGCTGCTCTGAACATGTGCGTGTGAGTTTTTGTGTGGATGTGTGTTTTCATTTGGGGGAGCAGACGTTATGAGTGGAGTTGCTGGGCCATGCGGTAACTCTGTGCTTGAGGAACTGCCAGAACTGTTTTCCACAGCAGCTGCACCGTTTTCCGTTTTTCATACCGTCTGTGCGTGTGAGGGTTCGTTTCTCCACAGCCTCACCAGCACCTGATACTGCCTTTCGTTGTTGTTAATCCTCACCCGAGGATATTTTTTCC
>NW_005276182.1:0-405 GCF_000412655.1 Myotis brandtii | reverse complement strand
TAGTCTCATTCCCATTTGAGTGTGTCAAACATTTTTGCAGGTTTTTTGCACCTTCTTCACGAAGCCTTTAATTGGTTTCCTTCCATAAATATCATTATTATTGTCTATATCTTATCCAGGATAGTCTTCACATAATAGGGATATGTGTATATGTGTTGCATCTTCCTAAATTAGATAGTACATAATTCCTTTGGGAGACCAAGTATTAGGATAGAAAGAAACAAGGCTTGGGGTACAGGATCCAATTTTTAATTCTGGCTCTGCCACTTCTTAGCTGTGTGACATTGAGCAAGTTCCCAGCCTCTCTGATCCTCAGTTTTCTTATCTCTAAAATGGCAACAATAATGACTTCTGGTGTGTTCTGGAAAATTAAATAAGCTGGCAAAGGAATAGCATATCATATAG
>NW_005276181.1:0-405 GCF_000412655.1 Myotis brandtii | reverse complement strand
AGGGTTTTTTGTATAAAGTAGGTACTCAAGAGTATTTTCAGGAATGAGTAAATTGCATAAATGACAGATAAATTATTGAATGTTTCCTGTGAATATATACAGGTTTATAGACTTATACCCTCTGCTCCTTCAGATATTACAACTGTTGTTGCAACATTAATTTTATCATGTGTATACATTTAGTTTAGCAAAATTAAAAAATTCTTTGTAATTGATAGATGTAGATTCAAAGCCCATGGGTGCCAACTGGGTAACTGTGGATTATCAATCTCCAAGAGACTCAGTTTTCTCCTCTCCCCTTCATGAATGGTCACTGTAATTACTCTAAGGGGTTGCTGTAAGAATTAAGCAAAATAACCCATGTAAACTTCTCAATACATTACCCACACATAGTTGGCATGACAT
>NW_005276180.1:0-405 GCF_000412655.1 Myotis brandtii | reverse complement strand
CCTCATGCTCGGCGTTCAATAAACGTGAGTTTCATTATGACCATATTTCCTCCACTCGGAGACATCATTGATCGGGAGTCAAAGCATCAATTGAATAACTTCTCAGGGGGAAAAACAATACATTAAACACACATTCCCATTTTAGGACATCACATTTCCAACAATATTAAAAGGTGAGGAGAAATGTGCCTTAGAAATCAGTGGATTTTGAGAACATTGTGAGTCCTTTGCTTGTTTACATGCCTTGTTCCTGTTTTGTCTGGCTTCTCCCCAGAGACACGTGAGTTCCCTGGGAATAAAGCAATAGATTCTTGTTTCCCATGGCGCTCCCAGGGCTCAGTACAGGTGTCAAATGAATATTTGTGTTATTTTTAAAATATATTTTATTGATTTTTTAACAGAGAG
>NW_005276179.1:0-405 GCF_000412655.1 Myotis brandtii | reverse complement strand
CCACAGTTCCTAAATGAGGAGCCAGGCGATCCGCCAGAGGTGAGTCACAGCTTTTCCCAGAAAAAGACTAGGAACCGTGTTCACCTAGACATACATTTTTCTGGTATATTCCTTTTGTTATTGTCATTATGTTGTCACATTCTTGAATTTACCAAGCTTCTGTCATATATTTAAGATGCTATTTTTTAATATGGTGGCAAGGCTTTTTATAATATAGGTCCTCTTTAACCTTAATTTCATTAGGTTAAAGAGGACCTTTAATGAATTCCAGGAACTTACTTCAAGTTACAGTTATCATTTTTATAGGTATTTGGGGTACCTAATAATTCTTCTGTAATTGTGTGTATGTATGTCCATGTAAATATGTGTCTGTGTTTCTGAGTCTATGTATGTATGTGTGTATGT
>NW_005276178.1:0-405 GCF_000412655.1 Myotis brandtii | reverse complement strand
TCATGATTTCCCATGTCCTGCTCTGCAGAAGACCCCACCAGCCCTCAACAGCTGCTGAGGAAACCAATAGCCAGCACAGCCTCTGTGAACATCCTGCTGGTTTTGCTGCTGATAGTTCCACAGGTTTTCACACTTGCAGATTCTAGCATCCTGAGCCCTGCCTTACCGCCCTCCACGCTCACTAGAGCTGCCCCGAGTTGTGCTACCACCCTGAGTCATGGGATCTACTCCAGCAGCCAACACTGGTGTATGTGGCTGGGCTTGTGCATAGTACCAGCCCAGTTCCCTGCAGCTGTTCAGTGAGTGCTTAGTATCAGGGTGGCTGCCTGAAGGTCCAAACCATGCACCTTTGGAGAGATTAACAAACCCAAACTCCCTTGTAATCTGCTCCAGCCCAGCGCCTCC
>NW_005276177.1:0-405 GCF_000412655.1 Myotis brandtii | reverse complement strand
ACAAAACCATTACATAAAATTATAAATTTAAAATATGGAAGTCACTCTTATCATCACCCCTTTCTGACTCTCTGGTAGTAATAACTTAATTTGTGTAAATGGGATAAAATGTAAAGGGCTGTATATCACTGTGCATCTCATTTTTGTCACTTAGTAATACATGTTGTGGTGTTATAAAATATATATCTAAGTCATGCTTTTTAATTGCTGCATGCTTTTTTTTCTAGCCTAAAAGATTTGATTATCCTATTGATTATCCTTTATGTATTTTCCAAGTATTTTTCATACTGCAAACATTGCTATGATAAATATTTTTGTGAGCAGAATTGCTATAGTGAATATTCTTGTGACATCGTTTGTCACAAGAAAATAAATGTTATAATTTTTCTTGGAGAAGGTATGGGT
>NW_005276176.1:0-405 GCF_000412655.1 Myotis brandtii | reverse complement strand
TGTATCTGTCTCAAACATACACTCATATGAAAATCCCCAATTTATATATTCACATAAACACAGGCGTCAGGCATAGTTCTATATGTAGAGCAGCAGAACTCTTAATTAACACCTTTCTAAGCAATGTTTGTGCCGTATCAGATAATTTCTCTGCAAGGCATGCTGGTTCCCTTTCCCTCCCCTCCCCCGCCGCGGGCTGAGCAACTGTGTTATTTGTTGGGGGGAAAGCAGTGATCGAGTAACCTACACACCCTCTAACTTCCTACCCATCAGCCAGACTGTACAATCCACTGTGGTCAGATATGCAGATATGTTTGCTCACAAACCTGTAAAAACTATACTGTAAAAAACAGCAACTCGCCTGGCCAGCGTGGCTCAGTGGATGAGCATCGACCTATGAACCAG
>NW_005276175.1:0-405 GCF_000412655.1 Myotis brandtii | reverse complement strand
CACACACACTCGGGAAATGTACGGCACCCCTATGAAGGGTCCAAAGTCAACCTACCTCTAAAAATAAAGGGGAAAAGGAAAGTTTGCAAAAAGAAACACACGAATAACCGAAGGGCAATGTTTCACAATAAGAATAGGAATATCACGCTCAGGCCAATGACGCAAGCAGTCAGCAAACTCTATCAAGGGACATATAAGACCTCTGTCACATATTCGCCTGTTATGTTTTTGGTTTCACAACTCTTTAAAAATATAAAAACCAATCTTAGCTTTGGACTGTACAAAAGAAACAAAACAAAACAACAAGCCATTCTGTGGTTCCTCGGGTGGAATATTAATGTTCCATTAAAATGATAAGCAACAGATGGGGAATTCTACCCCCACTTCACACTCTTTTGGTCAAAG
>NW_005276174.1:0-405 GCF_000412655.1 Myotis brandtii | reverse complement strand
TTTTTTTTAATGGGAATTCATGATGTAGGTGCTAATTTTTTCTGAGATGTGCTTGTGTTTAATGGTGGAGGAAGGTAGAAAGAGCAAAAATAAAACAAGAGAAAGGGATAAATAAAAAATTTTATGATTAGCAGAGATTAAAAAATAGAACAGCATAAAAGCTATTGCTTGGTTGAAGATATGATGGTATTTAATATAATAGCTAATATTTCTAAGTCCTTAAGTTAGCAGAAGTTTGTCAATATCAGATTCTGATGGGCAAATAATAAACTTCTAATAAGTACTTGTTGAATGCTTCTGTGTTCATTTAGAAAAAGAATATTTTTTCATCAAAAGTTTAATGTAGACCTAGCCAGATTGGCTCAGTGGATAGAGCATCGGTCTGTGGCCTGAGGGTCCCGGGTT
>NW_005276173.1:0-405 GCF_000412655.1 Myotis brandtii | reverse complement strand
TGTCTAGTCTAATTAGCATATTACACTTTTATTATTACAGACTTGCTAAGCACTATGCTAAATGATTAAATATATGTTTTCCCTTTTTATCTTCTTGGCAGCTTAATTTTTTCCCAGTTTTGTTCTCTCCCCTCTAGCATTATGGAGCTATAACTGGTATACAAAAAACCCACAGAACCCACACCTACTTAATATATACAATCTGGTGAGTTTGTACATATGTATACACTCATGCTACCATCGCCACAATCAAAATAATAAACATACTTATAATCTCCAAAAGTCTCCTTGTGTTCCCTATTTTGGGGGTAGGGTAGGAATACAACATGAGAGCTACACTCTTAACTTTTTTAAGCTCACAATATCTTATTTCTCACTGTGTTGTACAACCAATCTCTAGAACTC
>NW_005276172.1:0-405 GCF_000412655.1 Myotis brandtii | reverse complement strand
ATTGAACCCTGACCTGGTTCATAGGTCAACGCTCAACTAGTAAGCCACACGGGCCAGGCTTGAAAATAAAAGTTTTAAAGAGAATTATATAAGGTACTAGGACAAAACCTTTTCTGTTTTGTGTATGACGGGGAGGGACAGGGATTTGGGGCTCTGTTCTCTTTTCCTGTCACAACCCAAACATCAACCTTTTATATAAATTGATATTTTAAAAATTAACCCTCCTTGTGTAATTTGCAAATTGGATGTGACTCAAGCATTCTTTGTTTGGCTGGTCGGCTTTCACGGTTTGGGTTTCTACAATCACCACTGTTTGGGGTGGGACTAGTCTGAGTTCTGTTATTACTTGAACGGCTGGAGAGACAGATTCCAGCCCTCGGACAGTGGGGCACCTGAGCTGTGTCC
>NW_005276171.1:0-405 GCF_000412655.1 Myotis brandtii | reverse complement strand
TTTGTATGTTATATGTATTATATACTGTATTCTTAAACTATAGGAAAGAAAATGTTAAGAAAATCATAAGGGAGAAAAAATGCATTTACAGTATTTATTAAAAAAAAACCCGTGTGTAAGTGGACCCACTGTTAATTGCCTACAATTTAAAGCTGGGTTGTTCAAGGGTCAACTGTACAGAGAGCTGTGGGAACACACAGGAGGGACCTCTGACCTCCCCCTGATAGTGGGCAAGTTTGAGGAAGGTTGGGTTGTCAAGAAAGGCTCTTTAGTGAGTGACATGTAAGCTGATACCTGAACGAGACGCACACGCTAGACATCATAATGGGAGTGAATCATTAATAGATAAAAAGTGAGATTGAGGCAGAAGGAACCTCATGGGTTCAGACTTGGAGGACAAAGATA
>NW_005276170.1:0-405 GCF_000412655.1 Myotis brandtii | reverse complement strand
AGCGGCATTACAGTCAACAAGAAACAAACAGCCCGGCACCGCAGTGGTTTCCACAGCCTGTGGCCGCTGGTCATCAGCTGGTCAGGAACACAGACACCTCAGTCCCGGCCCGCAGGACCCCAGTTCTTTCATTTTTAAATTAAGGGATTAAATTAGAGAAAATTCCTAAGGATGCTATGAGCATTGAACCTCTTAGCACAGAAATCTCTTCATCTAGATGTTGCCTAAAGTCTAACTCTTACCCCCAAATTATTGCAACATCACCCCCACCCCAGAGCTCATGTTCCCTGGGCACCACTGGCCCAGGCCCTCTGTGTGCCCACTGGGTTGGCACTATATACACGTAGGTATGAAGTCCTGCCCCTTCCTGGCCGCCAGGAGCAAAACAGAAAACACTGAGCCCAC
>NW_005276169.1:0-405 GCF_000412655.1 Myotis brandtii | reverse complement strand
TTTTTTTTTTAAATTGAGGTGACATTCACATTACGTGAAATTAACCACTTTAAAGTGAATTCAATTCCGTGACATTTCGTGCATTCAAAGTATTATGCAACCACCTCTATGTAGTTCCAAAATATTTTTATCACCCTAAAACCAAAAGAACTCTTAACTGACATAGGTGTTAGGCCAACATTATTGTACTGAATTCTCTCAACAGTCCTAGTACAGTGGGCATTTTCCATCGCGTGTGAATTCTTCCTCGTTCTGGGAGCAGCATGTAACTTCCCTCCAGAGAGCAGCCTCCTCCCACGGTCAGGCCACATAATACGAGCAGCATCGACACCTGTGCGGCTCCGTTAGGGGCGTGGGAATAACCACGGTATCACTGAGGGGTTAGAGGTGGGCGCATGAGGCAAT
>NW_005276168.1:0-405 GCF_000412655.1 Myotis brandtii | reverse complement strand
CCACCAGACTTCTCTATTATCCTTCGCCATTTCCTAAACACACTTTCACGCATATTTTTCTCTGCGAGCTCTCCAAGAAAGCCACAACACGACAGGCATCCCACCCCCATTTACGGGTAAAGGAACCCGGGAGGCACAGAGAAGCTAAAAGACTCACCCACAGCACACAGGTACGTGCTGGAGGCACGAACAGAGCCGTGTCTGTCACTCTCCCTGGGCAGAGAATGCCGGGCACCATGGGCAAGTACCTCAACATCAAGCAAGGGGCGTGCCTGCAGCAAAGTCAAGGTTGGTGGTCCCTGGACCACGACAAAAACTATCCTAGGGGCCACCACTCAAAACACTGGAGAGGGTTATTTATTTTTTACATTTTTTAAATCTATTTTTATTGATTTCAGAGAGGAA
>NW_005276167.1:0-405 GCF_000412655.1 Myotis brandtii | reverse complement strand
TGTTTTTTATTTTAAAAATATACTTAGGATTCCAGCTCAAGATAGAGTATTAAAAATATATACTTTCCTTTCCTCCTTATACCACTCCCATTAAAATTATAGTAAAGATCAAAAGAGGCATAGGAGGAACAGAAGGTCAAAGAGGTCCATTGGCTTAGAGAGAACTTACTAAACTGCTGGAAGACAGAAAACAAATAAAAGAATGTTCCCTGACGATGAAGTGGAGAGAGGTGCAGATTAAGTACATGCAGAGATTTGTCTCAGAAGAAAGTGTCTTTCTTCCTGGTAGAATTCTGAGGAGGTTCCAGGGCTTGAGAGTTGGGAGGCAGAGAGAAGTGAGACATGGCTTGACAACAGTGGGCTTGAAGGTCAATATCCTATATAATAAAAGCCTAATATGCTAAG
>NW_005276166.1:0-405 GCF_000412655.1 Myotis brandtii | reverse complement strand
AGGAGAGCTGGCTGAGAATTTACTATTCCCAAAGTAAGGCCTTCCCCCCAATTTCCTATAGCCAGTGGCCTAAGGGCTGATCCCTGGGTCCCACTCCACCCCCAATGTTATGACCTCTGCGGTGTGGTGGGGTGTGGACCCCGGGAAATGGTGAACATGAGGCCCCGGGGATTCTTATGCCCACAAAGAATACTGTACAGGTCACTACCAAGAATCTCCTCTCTCCAACTCCCCTTGACCCTTAAGTCCTCTCAGATGGAAGAACATCCCAAAGTTGTCAATCCGGGGGTGGGGTGGGGTGGGTGTTTAACTTTGCTTTCTCTTCCTTTCTCCTATCTTCAAAATTTTCTTAAATTACTTTTAAGAAAAATACTGTGCATTTAGGAGCCAGATAAAGAACACCAA
>NW_005276165.1:0-405 GCF_000412655.1 Myotis brandtii | reverse complement strand
GCTGGCCGAGGGCTGAGCTGGGAAGGCTGAGTGGGATTGGCCTCCGTGCCTGTGGCTGCCAGGCTGTGTGCTGCCCCAGGCAGTGCGTGTCCCTAACTGGATGCCACAGGCAGTGCAGAGAGCACTTCGCTCCCCATGCGGAGAGGGACGCGGAGCTCAGCTTGTCGGGGCCACTGACTGTAACCGCCCTCCTCCCTGCAGGAACGCCAGCCGCCAGGAGCCCGCAGGACCCAGGCGACAGTCTGGGGATGGGCCCAGGAGGCCGGGAACGCAGGGAAGAACGCGTGCAGCCACGCACCGCCCTGGCGCCCTGGCACACTGTCCCCTGAGGACGAGGAAAGGGGTTCTCCTCATGCCTTTGGCCTCTTAGCATTTAGGGGTTCACGCGACGTCTAGGTGAGCACT
>NW_005276164.1:0-405 GCF_000412655.1 Myotis brandtii | reverse complement strand
TATAACTACTATATTTAATAAAGATTTTAAAGAAAGATAATGTGGGGAAATAGGTACTCTCATGCTGCTGATGAAAATACAATTGATGAAAACTTTATGAAGAATTTGGTAATAGAAATTTAAATTCTTTAACATGTTATCTAATCCATTGATTCCACTACTAGGTATTTCCCAAAATGTCTATCAATATACAAAGATGAATTTACAAGGATATTCATTATAATGTGGTTTATAGTAGAAAAAAACTGGTCCCTCATCTAGATATGACAAAGTACACTATGGTAGTCATAGAATGCATGCAATTTTATGCAGCCTTTCAAATGAAGACATAAATAGTGTATTTATTGACCTGAAAAGATGTTCATGATGCATTGTTAAGTGAAGAGAAGATTCTAAGCAAGATAA
>NW_005276163.1:0-405 GCF_000412655.1 Myotis brandtii | reverse complement strand
AAAAATATAAAGGATGCACACAAGATTCTCATTTCAGATACTAGCTTTCCTCTAAGTATCTAATGATAACCAGCATGGCTAAGGAAATGGTTCTGACCTAGGTGATAATACTTTCCTTATTTTCCAAATACTGTGACCTATATATTTCCCTAGATTTATTGCTTCAGCACTCAAAGTACCTTGTTTTATTCTCATTTATACAGTTGCTCAAATAACAGCTTTTAATAAAATAGCTTTTATCGATTCCTAATAAATGCTTAATTCCCTCCAATATGTTGTATTCATGCCTGTTTTACCTGTACTTTCTCTCTAACTGGAGAATTCAGTGTCTGAATTTATGTTTTCTTTTGTGGTTTTATTTTTTAAGTACAGTGGGCAATTTCAAACTTCTCTGGTATTGAGTTA
>NW_005276162.1:0-405 GCF_000412655.1 Myotis brandtii | reverse complement strand
CCCCGCCAGAGGCCTGGCTGTGGGAACGCAGGCCGGCCAGGAGGAGCCCTCACTGTGCGGAATGAGGCGGGGCAGACAGACCCGGGCTGGGGAGCCGCTGCCGACCCTCGTCCCAGCTCAGGCGAGAGGGAGGCAGCTCTGGGCTGGAAGTGAGGCCTTGAACGTGGGGGTAGTGGACACGCCGAGACCACGTGGTGGACGGCAAAACCTAGAGATCAACAGCCCTGGCCGGCATGCTCAGTGGTTGGCGCCTCAGCCTGCACACCGGAGGGTCGAGGGTTCGAGACCCGGTCAAGGGCAGGTACCTGGGTTGCAGCTTCCATCCCCGCCCCATCGGGCCACCTATGGGAGGCAACCAATTGATGTGTCTCTGTCATATCGATGTTTCTCTCTCTCTCTCTCTCT
>NW_005276161.1:0-405 GCF_000412655.1 Myotis brandtii | reverse complement strand
CCACACAACACGCTGGGGTGGAGCTGGGGCAGCTGAGTGAGAAGCCCGCAGGCATTTCAGCTCCCGGGGGCACAGGGAGGAGGTGCTGCTGGACCGAGTTCCTCTCGGGGACCGGGGACCCCAGCTGACGCTGCCCAAGGTCACCCGGCTTGTCTGTGCTCTGGGCCTCATTCTGGGCGGAGGCCACGGAGAAGTGGGCAGACCCCCTACCGAGTCTGACGACCCTGCCACCTCTGGGCACAGCTGTCCCTTTCAAAGCTCATTCCAACCCCAAAGAGGAGCAGAAAATCATAAAATAAAATAAATAAAATAAGAAAGGATAGAAAGGAAGGAAAAACCTAAACACTTACTTGATGTTTCCAATGGGAATTCCTAAAATAGCTACCCATCCAAATTTTCTTCTTA
>NW_005276160.1:0-405 GCF_000412655.1 Myotis brandtii | reverse complement strand
GAGAACCACTGTTCTAATACAATTAGGCGGGTGGGGGAGGGGTGGTGTGTCCACTGGGGCCTCGGGAAGAGCTCCTGCCCACCCCACACTCAACACTAGTGGCACTCTCAGAGCCGGGGCTCTCTGACCCCCAGAGGCCAGGAGAGGAGGGCAGGGGGAGGGACTGGGAGCAGGAGAGAGGTGGGGTGGGGTCATAAGAAAGGGGGACCCAGGAAGCCAGTGAGCAGGAAGTGAGGGAGGCATGGGGGAACAGGCAGGAGGGGGTGCAGGGAAATGAGGGGAGTGGGGCAGGAGAGTGGGAGGCACTGGCAAGGAGTCTGAGAAGTGGGGAGTCTCCAGGGGACAGGCCAGAGGGGCCCCGACTCTGCGCCTCCACCCCTGTTGGCCTCCTGCGTCCTGGCCTCT
>NW_005276159.1:0-405 GCF_000412655.1 Myotis brandtii | reverse complement strand
ATGCCCTGGGCTCTTTCTTTCCTTGAATCTGTGGACTCGCTTGATAGCACAGACCAGATTTACGTGATCCATTCCCCTACTGATGGACATTGAGGTTGTTCCAGTTCTCAGCTCTGAGAAAGAGTTTGACAGAGAACAGTCTCACTGATATATTTCTCTCTTTCTCTCTCTCTGTAGGAGAACTGCTGGTAGCCACATTCTGTTCTAGGAAACATTTCCAGAATGGCTGGACCCACAGACACCCCCTGCACTGCCTGGGATTCCAATTCTCTGCATCTTTACCAGCATTTGTTGCTATTGTACTTTTTAATTTTTAGCTACCTGAAGAGCTTAAATGAGTAGCTCATTTTAAAAAATCTTTACATTGTCTGATTATTAATAAGGGCAAAACCATGAATAATTCAC
>NW_005276158.1:0-405 GCF_000412655.1 Myotis brandtii | reverse complement strand
TGACCACCCTCTGACTCAAATTCTTCCTATTTAGTTGCACATTTTCTGTGCATTTTATGTATTTTTTCTTCTGTCACCTGAACTCACCCTGATGCCAGATGTTTTAAAATTTCCACTCATGATGATATTGCTCAGAAAAATTGCACAACACTGGTTGAGAACCTTATTTAACAATACTTAGTGACATCGCTGGGGATTTTCCAAGCAAAAAGAAATGAATATTTGCTTGGGGTTTCACAGATATGTGTCCCATAGATCTCTAATGGAAGAGGAAGTAAATTTAGCTTTGTTGAAACTACACCTGTATTTTAAATATATTTGAGTGGGGGAAAAGAAACCTTAATAATTATCCTCAAATTTTCACAACATTTTTAGAATAAATATATGAACTGTGTCTGATATCTA
>NW_005276157.1:0-405 GCF_000412655.1 Myotis brandtii | reverse complement strand
AGGCTGTGTTGAGTCATTGCAAAGAACATCTAGAAGATGCCCCCATCTGATAGGATGTCCTGAGGATGGCCTAGCTTATTTCTCCTCCCTCTTGGTTGTGTGGGTCTAGGTTTACTTGGTGACTAGTCTACCAATCTGGTAGACTCACTTGCTTTCTTGGTCATCCTCTGATGATCCCCAGGGCTTAAGGCAAGCTCAAGGTTAAACTTTCCCACTCCGGCTTCAGGAACCGTCATTAATGAAGCCTCCACTAATAGAAAACGTGATCTGGGTCTCAAGCAACCAATTGAACAAGAGAGTGCTTTGAGCATCTCTCCATCTGTAAGATGGGGAGCCTTGAGAGCATTTATAATTCCCTAAGTGCCTCAAAAATGTTTTTAACCAAAGCAGGATATAATAAAAAAA
>NW_005276156.1:0-405 GCF_000412655.1 Myotis brandtii | reverse complement strand
CTGAGCCAAACCGGCCAGGGCGATAGTTGACCCTTTTCATGCGATTTGTGGCTCTCTGTGTATCTTCTCCGGAGAAACGGCTATTCCAGGCCGTTGCCCATTTTTAACACGTATGTTGAATAGGTTAAAGATCTGTCACCTCACTGCTGCAGTCTGTGAAGACCTGGCCTCCACCCTCCCTGTGAACCAGAGCCTGAGGGAGCTGGACCTCGGCCTGAATGACCTGGGGGACCCCGGGGTGCTGCTGCTGTGTGAGGGCCTCAGGCACCCCCAGTGCAAACTCCAGACCCTCCGGTGAGTCCAGCTGTGCTCGCCATCATAGGAGTCCCAGTTCACAGTCCTCGTCCTTCTAACCCGGCTCCCTGGGGCCATGCTCCCTCCCGCCTCTCCTAACCTCCAGCTCCA
>NW_005276155.1:0-405 GCF_000412655.1 Myotis brandtii | reverse complement strand
TCATATATAAGAGTATGTTTAGTTTTGTAAGAAACTGCCAAACTATATTCTAAAGTGGCTGTTTTGTTTTGTATTCCAACCAGCAGTGTATGATTGTTCCTGTTGCTCTACCAGTACATTCTTGCCAACATTTGGGGTTGTCCATATCTGGATTTTGGCCATTCTAATAGGTGTGATGTGCTATCTCATTATTGTTTCACTTTGCATTTCTCTGATGATATATGATGTACAGCATCTTTTCGTATACTTATTTGTCAACTGTATTATCTTCTTTGGTGAGGTATCTGACCCATTTTAAAATTGAATTGTTTTCTTGTTGTTGAGTTTGAAGAAATTATTTCTCAATTTTGGATAAGTTGTTTTTCACATTTCTTTGCAAATATTTTCTCCCAGTCTGTGGCTTGT
>NW_005276154.1:0-405 GCF_000412655.1 Myotis brandtii | reverse complement strand
AAATGGAAAGACCTGAGAAACAAACCTAACAAAAATTCCCTGTTCAAAGAGAATCCAAAGGCCTTACTCTGGCCTAAAATGCCAGGTGACATTGCTGCTAATGCTCCAGTCTCATCTCACACCAGCCTCTGCCTTTGCGCTCAGACCCTGGAACCCCCAGCTCCTTCCTGCCTGCTGTTTCTGTCTTGAACATTCTCCCCACCTTCCCTTTCAGGTCTCAGCAAAAATGTCCCTTGCTTGGCCTGCTCTGACAACCATTTCTAAAGCAGCCTCCATTTATTCCCCACCCTGTATATTTCCTTCACCGTCGTTATCACTACCTGGAAATTACCTAGGTTTTATCTATGTGGTTACCTGTTAATTATCTTTCTTCCCCTAGGACAGTGATGGCGAACCTTTTGAGCT
>NW_005276153.1:0-405 GCF_000412655.1 Myotis brandtii | reverse complement strand
CTCTCCCTTCCTCCTTCTCTAAAATTAATATAAATAAATAAATACTTAGGAAATCTATCTCAGTGGCTTTTATTCTCTGCTCCTTCCTTTCCTCTTCAAGTTAGTATTATGTTCAGTTTTCCAATGAGTCCTTTTATTTGGTGCATTTTTTAGAATAGGACACTTTATTTATGCTTTTCTATTGTAAAAACAATTCAGCAACATCCATACACCTTTCTTTAAGGAGAAGAAATTCACCACAATCCCAATAATACTTCCTTTTGGTTCAGTTGTAGTAAAAGTGGAGACTCTTAGTCAAATGCTCTAAGAGCCATGAACAAATGCCCCAGAAAAAACAACCAAAAAGAAAACATTTTAAAGATTCAGTTCACTTACAAGGATTTGAATTTAGCAAACCTCAGTTAC
>NW_005276152.1:0-405 GCF_000412655.1 Myotis brandtii | reverse complement strand
TTTAGAGAGAGAGGAAAGGAGAGAGAAAGAGAAACATCGATGTAAGAGAGAAATACTGATCCATTGCCTCCTGCATATGCCCTGACTGGGGATCAACTCAGCAATGCAGTTAAGTGCCCTGACCAGGAATCTAACCCGCAACCTTCTGTACAGAGGCCCACGCTTCAACCAACTGAGCCACCCAGCCAGGACCATTTCCCTTTTCTACTCACGATTAGTTACCCGCTGTACTCACGGCCCTTCCAGTGGTGGCCTAGTGTGCATTCTTGGCTATTCAAGTACACATGGGTACTCTTTCCACTTTCAAAGCAATGCTGAGACCTGAGAACATTTTAACTCCGTTTACCCTTCTCACCCTGACTGTTGACACTGCTGTGCATTTTATTTTTCTATTAACAACCAAGA
>NW_005276151.1:0-405 GCF_000412655.1 Myotis brandtii | reverse complement strand
CCATCCCTAATAATAATTATGTTCTAGATAATTATTATTATGATGATCCTTTCTCCTCAGTAGAAAAGTGGCTGGACCAACCCAAAAAGGACTAGCCTCTTCCTCCTCTCATTCAGATTTTCTTCTGTTGCAGATTGGATTTGAGGATCCTCCCCTCCAGGGACAGGCTGCAGCTTCAGGGAGTGGGAATGGAGCTGATTCTGAGCCAGCACGCCATATCTTCTCCTTTTCCTGGTTGAACTCCCTGAACGAATGATGTTCATTCCAATTGCTGCCCCTCTGTCTGCCTGGCTGAAATGCACACAAGTAGCAGGGAACCTAGATGAAACTAATATGATGTAAATGATGAAAGGGACCTCGGAACAAGATTTCTGCAACAAAAGAAAAATCTTTAATTCCAGATGA
>NW_005276150.1:0-405 GCF_000412655.1 Myotis brandtii | reverse complement strand
TAAGCTATCATCTCTTCCTTTCTGTGTAGTTCCCATTTCGATGAACTCTCTTCCCCCAATAAACGTGGAACTCCCCTAAGCATACCTCCATGTGACAGGCCTTCTTGGACTCTTTTGTCCCAGACAGTCCCAGACTACTGCGTACAGAACGACACTCTCATCCTACCTCTCCTGCCCGGCCTCCCTTCTGTCCTGGCTTTGAGTCTTCCCAATGGAAAGTTCTAGCCATAGCAATTGGGAACACACCGATTTCTTGTTGAACCACAGTCGGGTGGAATTGCATTAGAGTAATTGTTCAGATTCTTTTGTTGTTGTTGTTAAATCTTCACCTGAGGATATTTTTCCCCATTTGATTTTTAGATAGAGTGGAAGGGTGGGGGGAGGGGAGAGAGAGAGAGAGAGAGA
>NW_005276149.1:0-405 GCF_000412655.1 Myotis brandtii | reverse complement strand
AAAAGTGTGTCTAGTTAACTTAGAGTCTACAGGGAAGAAACTTCATAAAAGTTCATTTCCATTGTTCTTATATTAATGATGAAAAAATATCCAACATAGCTCTTTGATAGAAACTAGGATGTTAACATCTGGTATAAGATCCTTTGGCAACTGCTAAAGATGTGATCAGCCTAAATGAATCATCTTACATATGTTTAGGGAATTCCCACCTCTAAAGATTTTTCCTTTGAATTAGGCACAAGCCTAGAATTAACTTTAGAAGGCTTTTTCCCTCCTTCTTGGGTATTCCCATCTGATATGAAAGTTAGTTTCTTGGTTTCTTTGAAAAGTTATTTCTGCTAAGCCTATGTTTTAATGGGGCCCTATTCTTACAGCAATGGGATTTCTTCCAGTAAAACATTTTTT
>NW_005276148.1:0-405 GCF_000412655.1 Myotis brandtii | reverse complement strand
CACACTTTCTATTTTCAAAACTTACTACAAAGCTTCAATAATCAAAACATTGTGGTACTGGCATGAAGATAGATATATAGACCAATGAAATAGAATAGAGAGCCCAAAATAAATCCTTGCATATATGGTCAAATGATATTCAACAAGGATGTCAAGACAACTCAATGGCGAAGGGCAGTCTTTTCAACAAATGGTGTTGGGAAACCGGATAGCCACATGCAAAAGAAAGAAGTTGGATTCTTATCTTACACCATGTACAAAGCAAACACAAAATCAATCAAATACCTAAAATAAAATCTAAAACTATAAACTCTTAGAAGAAAACAGGAAAAGTTTCATGACATTGGATTTGGCAATAATTTCTTGGATCTGACACCAAAAGCACAAGCAACAGAAGAAAAAAAA
>NW_005276147.1:0-405 GCF_000412655.1 Myotis brandtii | reverse complement strand
CACTGGTGCACAAATCTGTGCACCAGGCCTCTAGTAATTTATAATGCTAAACACTAGTTTCTTATATTTCAACCATCTACAAATATCTACTGTTATGTTTTTATATGAAAGAATTCTTTTCAGACCAATATTTAGAATGAAAGGCATGTTTTAAATCCTGCTTTAATATTATGTAGCTGGGTGCCCTTAATCAAAATATTAACTTTTTTCTGAGCATTGTTTTCTAACATCTGTAATGGAGATAGTTACAATAAGTAAGCTTAAGTAGGATAGTTATTTTGAAACTGCTATGATTATGTTCAAAGCTTTAATATACAAGCATTTCTATAATTTTTGTATATTAGCATTAACATTTTAAATTTTTAAATAAATAATTCTATTTCAACATTTTTGGGGGGATGAAAA
>NW_005276146.1:0-405 GCF_000412655.1 Myotis brandtii | reverse complement strand
CTGTACTAAGGAGTTTGACTTTAGGACATTGAAGAGTTTGACTTTAGGACTTACTTTATGGATGGGGCGGGCTCCGAGGCTTTGAGTCCCCAAATAAGGCAAATCACTCACACCTTTCCACTCATTAATAGATCTGAGTCATTCAGGGACACCACGAGTGGCTCTTAGTTCTTCACGCCCTCCGTTTTCCTTCGCTCTGCTCTTGTTTTCCCCACCCCACCTTCCCCACCTTATGCCACCATATATTTGAGGACAGGACAGGACCCCATTCATAAGACAACTAAGTAAATGCCGATCAGGCCATCCTGTGTCATACCTCCTCCAGGCTAGCATGAGGTTTAGGATTAGTCAATGATTTCCTTGGTTCTCAAGTTGATATAATTATTGTGTGGAATGAGTGTTGAA
>NW_005276145.1:0-405 GCF_000412655.1 Myotis brandtii | reverse complement strand
ATCTAAACTGGAAAGGCAAATGCTGCCTTCTTACCTTTTCTACCTCCAGGATAGGTCCTCACTCGAATATCTGTTGCCTTTCAAGTGGTCGCCTCACTTGGTTAAATAGTGTGACCTAATGTGTCACGTGTGCTCCCTCCACCAGATGACATGGGCAACATTCTATTCTTCTCTAACATATCTGGTCAAGCCTTGAACATTGCTGGACACCTACCAGAACTTGACAGGTTGAAGGGTCCAAATGACTTTAGCTTTTCCCTTTGAAGTTTTATAGAGGAACATTTCCATTTTTACAGCAGTCCAAGGGAAATAGAGTTTCGCATTTTGTCCTCACCAAAAAGCCACCAAGCAAGGCTTTGTTTCTATCCCAGAGTCCCTTGCAAGCATTGTTAGGGCTTTAGGATT
>NW_005276144.1:0-405 GCF_000412655.1 Myotis brandtii | reverse complement strand
CGACACTCTATCCACTGAGCCAAACCAGCTGGGGCATCAATCTCTCTATTTTTAAATTAGATACAATAATATCTATCTTGATAGGTTTTTGTGAGATTAAGTGAGATAACATATCTGAAAGCCTTTAGTGCAGAGCCTACATGTGGATGTTTAATAAATGTTATTTTTTTTATTTCACACAGTCTTGAAATGAAGTTCATTTTTCTTCTGCTAATCACCTATCTTGGTGATCATGACACTTTTCACTGGGTTATTCCTTGAAGATCCAAAAGTGTTGACAAAAAATATGGCAAAAGTATCTGAAATGGTGATTCAGTGATATTTGTGACATCTGTCCTCTTTTTCCAAATGAATATATTATACCCTTTGACAAAGTCACATGAATAGGAGGGCCTATGTAATCTT
>NW_005276143.1:0-405 GCF_000412655.1 Myotis brandtii | reverse complement strand
TCTTTTGCTCTGTATATACCATAAATTTGATGGTTAAATGCTATTGCCAGCTCAAAGGGCTTGACTGCTGCTTGTTCTTGGGGGATCTCTTAGTCTTTTTGAGCCATGACTCAGAGCAAGAGGTCATTCGGTGTAGACTCTGCTGTTCTTGCTAGAGAGGAGAAGCATCTGCCCTGCAGAGCGGGTGCCATGCATACCTGCTGTGTTAGGGTCAGAAATGTAGTGGCAGTAACTTACCATCCAGTTGAGGATGGCTGGAAATGAATGTCACACACAGTTAGTATAGGACTGGGCTTCCTTGTCATAACCCGGGTTTTAGTTTGGGTGATAGTTTTCACTGCAGAGCCAGAATCTGAACAATTTAGAACCCTCTAATACAGCGGTTCTCAACCTGTGGGTTGTGAC
>NW_005276142.1:0-405 GCF_000412655.1 Myotis brandtii | reverse complement strand
CCCCTCCCATGCATGAATTTCATGCACCAGGCCTCTAATGGTATATAGAAAATAACAGAGCTGCTGCTAACAAAACAAGGATCTCCTCTCATCACTCTCTTAAAAAGTTTACTAAGATACTTGTTATTGCAATAAGGCAAGAAAAATAAATGAGAGGTGAAAGATGAGAAAGAAGAAATAAAAATAGAAGATCCCAGATGCATACCCACACAAATATAGTCAACTGCTCTTTAACAAAGATGCAAAGGTAATTCCAATAGAGAAAGAATGGTCTTCAAAAACTGGTGCTGGAGTAACTGGGCGCCCATATGTAAAAACATGGTCTAGTACAGGCACTCCACATCTTACACAAAGGTTAATTAAAAGTGAATGAATTATCTATAATAATAAAAGCATAATATGCTA
>NW_005276141.1:0-405 GCF_000412655.1 Myotis brandtii | reverse complement strand
GGGCTGGGGAACTGCAGTGGGTGGAGACTTTGACACTGTAGATTTATTATGTGTATGTATTTTCAGTAAAGAAGTATTAATTTAAAGATAAAAACATTTTTTTCCCAAATAGATCTTTTGACCAGTTTAGTTGAAAAACTACAGTTGAATGAACCATGGGCTGTAGGAGCTTATAGTTTAAGACCAACACCTATCTGAGCAAGGATCTTGGAGATGGGGACTTAGCTGGGTTCCAGGGTGATGCAGATAAGATTGACAGTCACAGACAGAGCACAGGTTGGAAGCTTAAACACAACTGATACCCTTGTGTCTCCTTCAGGTTGACATGTATGGTACAAGGCTCATCTGGCCACCAGCATTTTCCAAAATTCCTCTAAGTCAGTGGTTCTCAACCTGTGGGTCGAG
>NW_005276140.1:0-405 GCF_000412655.1 Myotis brandtii | reverse complement strand
GTAACCCTTGTGCATGCTAGTGAATAAGCCAGTGATCCTGAGCTACGAACACCCTTCCCTGAAGGCCACAGAGGCAGGAAGGTCAGGGAGGCAGTCCAATTGGAAACGGGATGGATGCTATGCTACGGCTTGACTTGATGCTGGGTACTCATAGCAAACACAGAGCTTACGTTTCTGATTAATAATAATAAAGCTTTCTAAAATGTACTCATTCACATTTTAGACCAATGTCAAGCCCATATCAAAGAATGTAATTATGTTTAAGTTCAGGTGTCTTCGGTGGGTGTGCTAGTGGAGATCATTGTGAGTGTGCGTATTTGAGGGTTCTGAAGCCTTCTCGCTCCACCTGTCAGAACTGGAATCTGAGTAACAGCCTTACAAATGATGTCCATTTCCTTGATGCTC
>NW_005276139.1:0-405 GCF_000412655.1 Myotis brandtii | reverse complement strand
TAAGGTTTTTGTGGGTTTTTCTGGCCTCCTTAGGGTGTTCACCTCAAATTGTTGCTCAACAGGCAAGATCGCAAAGCTAGAGGAAGGATAATCCTGTAATCCTTCCCAAGTGTGTCTGTCTTTAGGACCAGTCCGCATTCCTGTTGGTTCCCATGGCAATACTCTTCACTGCTTGCCAATATGTGCAGCCAGGGGCACCAGGCTTTTCCTTCAGGAAACAAGAGCTGATATGCAACAAAGTGCACTTTTCTAATGTTACTATTTGGTGACCCTTGACACAGATATAAAGCCGTGAAACTGTCACAGGTGAAATAAACTTGTCTGTCACTCATACAGATGCTAGTTCAGAAGTAGTCTTATGACTGTGAGTTAGCAAAACACGGAGTTTATTCTTTTTAAAAATAT
>NW_005276138.1:0-405 GCF_000412655.1 Myotis brandtii | reverse complement strand
TTGGGGGAAGAGATGCTGAAACAACCACAGGCCGGGGGTGCTCATATGGCCACACTGTTTTCCACTCTGCTGGGTCGCAAGTACTCGTAGGGCATATAGAGGTTTGCATTCCGGATCTCAATTTCCTTATCCAGGGCAGCCAGCTCCTCCCTGAACTTCTTCAGCATGGCCTTGGGCTCAGGGCCTGAAAAATACTCCTCCTCATGCTGGCCCAGAGCCACCTGAGATGGAGAGAGAAAAGCAGCTGAGAGCCTTATGAACCCCAGGTTGGAGCGCCACACCTCCCCACAGCTGCCCCCTTCCTCAGGGACCAGGCCACCCGGCTCTCACACTAATGGGTTGACGTCGGCCCAGTTGCCAGGTAATGGACATCTGGACTGAAGCCTGATGAAAGTTGGGCAGTGT
>NW_005276137.1:0-405 GCF_000412655.1 Myotis brandtii | reverse complement strand
TCATTTCACTTCCAAATATTTAAGCTTTTATGTCCCCCAATTAAGGGCATTTTGTGATTTAATAGCAATAGTATTATTACTTTTAAAAATAATAACTCCATAATATCATGTGATACCCTGTCTCTAGCACATTGCCCCAGTGCTACCAAAAGTGTATTTTATAATTGTTTTCTTCAAAATAGAATTCAATCAGACCAAGCCAATTATCAGGTTGACTTTATTAGTTTCCCCTCAGTGTCATTTAAATTTTTTTCTCTTCTGTTTTTCTTTACCCTGAGGATTAGATCATATATGCCAACATATCAAGAGGCACATAATATCTGGTTGTACTATTATGAACATTAAATTTACTTTATCCAATAACGTATAGTCAGTTTTGCTATAATACCACATATATAATCTTAA
>NW_005276136.1:0-405 GCF_000412655.1 Myotis brandtii | reverse complement strand
GCCTCCCAAGGACATGTGGCTCTGTCTACCCACTCACCAGCTCTCCACCTACCACCTAAACTGACCTGGTCTACGTCCCATTCCCTCTTATCAGCTGTCTTCTTTCCTTCTATTCTAGCAGGTGCCTTTGGAAGCTGTTACCCCCAAGGGAGTGTCTGTCAGTTGGCTTTCTCAGGTTGTGGCTGGTAGTCTTGGAATTCCTTATCAACCACCAAATAGGCTAATGCCTGCACTACTCCTGGACATAGACTACTCAGGCTGGTGGCTCTGACCAACTTCTGGAATCTTCCAAAGAGGCTTTGTCCATGCCTAGAATCCATTAGAGCATGATGATCACTCAGGTGTTTGTTCATTCTTTTAACTATCCATCTATGCATCTATTCATCCATCCATCTATATACTAAT
>NW_005276135.1:0-405 GCF_000412655.1 Myotis brandtii | reverse complement strand
GCTAAAATAATCCAAAATCCAAATAATCTTCAAAGATCAAGGATTGATGTTAATAATAGAGCAGCATATACAAAAGTGTATTCTGAAGAACAAAGTGCTCCATGAAAAAGTGAGTCCTTGGACAAATAAGTTAAAGCAATACTGAATATTTAATGTCTTTTTGGAGATTTACAAATTAAAATATCCTCTAAAAAACCCAATAGCTAAAAATCATGTTTAATATAACCTTTTCCAAATTTATTTGGCCTTGGAGTTTTTTTCACTAATATCTTTTAACAAAAAATGGAATTGATGCAGTGAATGACCATACTCTCGGAAACACTGAATTACTGCATATACTAACTGCAAACTAGTTTAGCCATTTTATGAAACAAAACAGCCCTAACTGGTTTGGCTCAGTGGATA
>NW_005276134.1:0-405 GCF_000412655.1 Myotis brandtii | reverse complement strand
CTCCAGAAAGTCCTGAACCTGCATGTACTCCTCTAGGGTGAGTGAGAGTGCCTGATTGTAGCCATCCATGCCAAACTAAAAGGAACGAAAGTAATATTTGCAAATCTGATAAGATAAAAATGGTATTGCATTGCTATTTTAATTTGCATTTATTTGCTACTGAGATTTAATATTTTCTCATGTTTAAGGCCACTTAATTTATATTTATCTTGTGATTTACATGTTCATGTATTTTCATATTTTATTTTTACTGATTTTACCAATTATTTTAATATTAAGGATATTAACTCATGGTATATACTACATATATTTCCCTCAGCTTGTCATTTATCTTTTTACTTTATTGTCTACCTCAGATAAACATTTTATTTTTACTTTTAGTATATTTTTATTGATTTCAGAGAG
>NW_005276133.1:0-405 GCF_000412655.1 Myotis brandtii | reverse complement strand
CATAGCTCCCTTAGAAAAATTTGGGAGTTTCTGGAATAAAATCCACAGAACACCAGGGGGCCCTTGATGCCCAGGGAATCAGCAGTCCTGCCCCCCAAGAAGCTCCCATCCCACCTTGTGGGGGTTTTCTATATGGTGGGATTTTAAGGTCTCTCTGTGCTTAAAGTGTAAATAGAAGTGCATTTGTTGAAAATTACATTTCCCAAACTGCCATGAGCTGAAAAGTTTTATCTTTTTCCATAGTTTAAAGATCCTTAATCTCCTTGTGTTCATAATTTAAGTATATCTCTCTATTGAACACCATGATCCACATTTAGTAGGAGATGTAAAAAATCTAATCAGTTCTGGGGAAAAGTGAACACTTTAGGTTTATAAAAATGTACCATTTCCTCTGTGCTCCTGGAG
>NW_005276132.1:0-405 GCF_000412655.1 Myotis brandtii | reverse complement strand
GACACAATTCAGTCTGTCCTGGATTCTGTGGCTTCCACTCAGAACCTCCACACCCTCGGGGCCTAGGCAGCTGACTCCTCCACAGGGTGTGTGCTCCTCAGGGCACAGGACGTGGAGTCGTTAGGGTGGGGCTATTGCATTCCTCCAGGCTGATACCTTGTGGAAGGGAGTTCTTCACTCAAGAATGGTGGCGTCTGGGGTTTGGAAGAGGGAATCGGCACAGGGACCCTGGCCGCTGTCCCTTCAGCTCTCTCTCCATGGCCGCAGAACCCAGTTTCTCTTCCCAAGACTCTGTTCTGCTCCAAGCTGCTCCCTTCTCCAGAGCCCAGGGTGAGTGTCTGTGATTTTGTGTGTTGACCCTTTAAGAGGGTGTTTGGGTTTCTAGCAAACTTCTGTATCTCCCCA
>NW_005276131.1:0-405 GCF_000412655.1 Myotis brandtii | reverse complement strand
GAGCCTCACCTGTTCCCGGAGCGAACAGAGCCGGCGGGATTCCCTCAGGGCCTGAGCTGGTCTGTCTGTGCGACGGGAGCTTGGGCACTTAGTGGTTTCTGGGCCTGAAGGACGGGCTGTCCGAGCCTGGTGTCCAGGTCAGTGGGCAGTGAGGCCTGGGGAGGTGGCTCCCATGTGGAGGCCAAATGTGCTTGCCCGACCCTGGCTTTTCCTCCAGCAGAGATGGGGGGGAGGGGGGATGGGGGTGTAAGGGAGGGGTCCACTCTGACCTCGGTCTCGCTCAGACCCGGGTGCCGGGAGCTCTGGGTACCGGGAGCCTCGGTGCTGGGACCCCTTGGTGCCCGGAGCCCTCCGTGCCGGGAGCCCCAGGTGCCGGGAGCCTCCCTGCCATGTGGACTGCGTTCT
>NW_005276130.1:0-405 GCF_000412655.1 Myotis brandtii | reverse complement strand
GTCCGTCCTTCCAGTAACTGGAAACCTTGACTTATGCATAGCAGGGACCAGGGGATAGTGCACGCATCTGCTTACCCAGAGGGCTGCCAGTGTCCCCTGGCTTGGGCAGATGCACATGGTCTCCTTGGAGCGGATGCTGGTGACTCTTCTAAACACCCGGGTGACTCCCTGTGGCTACACACAGGGTCCCAAGACCCTGCAGTGACGGGACAAAATGAGACATAAAGAACCAGTGTCAGTGGCAGCAGTCAGAACCATGGCAAAGCCAGCCTGGGTCCTCTTAGGACCAGTCCCACTTTCATTGCTCTCCCTCCTGGGGTTTGGGACAATACGCATTGATGGAGGACTTCCTGGTAATGTGAGCATTGGGGGTCTCCATCAATTAACTGAGAAGAAAAGCTTTGT
>NW_005276129.1:0-405 GCF_000412655.1 Myotis brandtii | reverse complement strand
CATGCAACAGCAAGCACAGGTGCTTCCAGGTGCCGATGAATAATCCTGTCTATATTACATCAAAACGGGAAATCAATTCTGGTAATTACCCTATTTCCTCCATTTCAATATGCCATTGATTATAAGATGCATCATGGATTTAATAACTGCTTCAAAAAAGGGAAACTTTGCAATAAACATGTACATCTATTTTAAGACACCCTTATTTTAGAAATGTAAAATGTGTGCAGGGGAAGGGGGAGATGCAAGTTATAATTAAGAGAAAATGGTAATTGGGAGATACTCAAACCAATTGCCTGGTTCAGTTCCCAAGTAAAGGTAGTCATCATGCTTTATTGATTATTTATTGGTCTGTACTGTGAGAGAGAACCTTTTTTCATTGATTTTAGAGAAAGAGGAAGGGAG
>NW_005276128.1:0-405 GCF_000412655.1 Myotis brandtii | reverse complement strand
GCCTTGCCCATCAATTTGGCCCCAATTGGAAGGATGCTTTGAGTTCAGACAGCTGAGGACAGAATTGTCTATTCTCACTTATCTTCTGGCTCCCCAACATCAATCTGGCCACACTCCAGCCCACCTATGCCAGGCCCTCCAGGTTGGCATTCTGACTGGACACCTTTCTGGGTTCTACCCTTTGGCATTTTGTCCTAGCCGGCACAGGGTCTCTCCACTCTGCCTTGGAGCCTCCCAGGATCATGGTTCCCACACTTACTTGGTGCCCTCAGTCCTGCCTTTTCCTTCTTCAGAATTGCTGATCACTGTGAAAGTCCAGGGCCCAGATCAGGCACAGGGCTATCTACAGCAGGCTCACGGTGGAGCGAATGACTCTGTGCTAAGGGATTTCTGTGCCTCATCCTA
>NW_005276127.1:0-405 GCF_000412655.1 Myotis brandtii | reverse complement strand
TAAGCTACAGGTGTCTGTGCATGGTCGTGTGTGCTTACAAACTGTGCAGTTTGCCTATCAGAGCATTCAGTGCCACAGGTTAATTTTGGTATTAACTGTGATCTGAAACCTTCGGGAGCCATCAGCTTGAAACATCTGTACTTGAATTCTGCAAACGCAGGGCTCTGGCCTGGCCCCAGCAGCCTGGCGTGCCCAGAGAAGCGAGGAGAAGCCCCATGTCAGGAGGCACACAGGTGGTTTCCATGGCGCCCACACAGGGAGGCTCCCGCATCTTAGCAGGAGGCTTCAGCAATGCAAGCAGAGCTTGAAAAACAAGCAGATTTGTTTGACAGTGATTGTAGAATGGTTTTGTAAAAATAAAAAAGAAAGAAAAGAAATAGTAGAAGTGCCCATAGGAGGGACATG
>NW_005276126.1:0-405 GCF_000412655.1 Myotis brandtii | reverse complement strand
CTTTAACACAGGAGTGCCAAGATGAGGTCCACCATTCTGGCTGCAGCATGTGGAACGCACAGGGGGAGAGGATGTCAGAGGGCAGTTAAGACCAACATTAACTACAGAATTCATCTTGAAAACGTTCCCTCAACATTTTCCTTCCATTGGTCAATGTTCCACCTACACAAAATACCCCATGCCCATTGCTTCTTACAACCTTCTGTTTGAACTAAAAGAAAGGAGGTGTCCAGGCACGGGAGGAAGGAGCCAGGTGGATAAAGACCTGGCGGCACGGGGTTTAGGGGCCCAGGATGCTTCCCTAACGCCTGGGGGGCCCTGGGGCCTGTGAGGATGGGCCATACAAATTAGCAGGACACTTCTTAAAAAGAAAGTCTGACCTAGTGTTTCCTATTAAACATATTT
>NW_005276125.1:0-404 GCF_000412655.1 Myotis brandtii | reverse complement strand
AAGATTCATACTGTTTTTCTATGTACCTGAAAGAATGACCTTTTGAAAGTTCAATTTGGGAAATAAAACTTTGTGAGACTAAGTTACTCTCTTACATTATATTTTATGCTATCAACCAGTGATATACTAGTATGGTCCTATTTCAACAAAAGCCAAAATATAAGCGTCCACAAACCAAGTATTTGAGTCTTTAAAAATTATAACCAATGACTAAATACCAATTTTCCCCCTAACACTGTAATTCTGAGTACTGCTGGATTTTTTAAAAATAGAGGGAAGAATATTTAAGCAGAGAACACAATAGTTCCAATATATGAAAAGCTGAAACTATATGCCAGTCATTTTCAAAATATTTACCTTTATTGTTTAAAGTATTACAGATGTCCTTTGTTTCCCTCCATTGA
>NW_005276124.1:0-404 GCF_000412655.1 Myotis brandtii | reverse complement strand
GAAAAAATCACTGGCTACATTTAAGAGCAGAGTGTATATAATCAAGAAAAGTTAGTGAACTTGATGATATAGCAATAGCAGTTATCTAATCAAAATATAGAACTAAAAATAACAGAAAAAAAGTGATCAGAGCCTAAGAGACCTATGAGTCAATTTCAAGTATTCTAACGTATGTGTAATTGGAGTCTCAAGAGAGGACAGAGAGAATGGGGCAGAAAATAAATTTTAATAAATAAGGCCCAAATCTTCTCAAATTTGATATAACATCCAAAAAAGTCTCAATGAACCCAAAATATAAATAATAAGAAAGTCAAACCTAGACACATTATAGTCAAAATGCTGAAATGCAGGGATAAAGAGAAAATTGTGGAATCAAGCATAAAAACAATAGCAAAAGAAAAAAA
>NW_005276123.1:0-404 GCF_000412655.1 Myotis brandtii | reverse complement strand
TTTTCTTGTTTGTCTGTCTAGAATTTATGCTCCAGAGGAAGAGATGGCATTTTTGTTAAGCCCAACATCTAGCAGAGTGCTGGGCACATAGGAGACACACAGTTTCCTTGAATTAATGAATTAATGAATGAGGCAAGCTAAATTTGTCCAAAATCTATATTCGACCATTCTGATGCACTGCCTCCAATTAAGGCCATCATTTAAAATCCTCTTCAAATGCAGAATCACATGACTCCTTCCCAGCGGTTTTCTCAGGAGCCCAGAGATGACAACATTCCGTGCCTCTCCACTCTCATCCATACATCCCCCTTCTCACCAAGTGGGACTCAAATCCACCTCGAGGTCAGAGCCATGGCCCAGCCCTGCCCAGCTGGCACTCCAGCAGTGCCCAGATGAAGTATGTT
>NW_005276122.1:0-404 GCF_000412655.1 Myotis brandtii | reverse complement strand
TCGCTTAGGCTTTTATATATATAGATATTGTCTATACCGGTAAGTATAATAATTTTATCTCCTCTTATTCCAATTGTATGCCCTTTATTTTTTTTCTCACTGCATTGGATAAAACCTCCTGTACACCATTAAAGGAACCCCTGTGCACTGTTAGTGGTTATGCAGATGGTTGCAGCCACTATGAAAATCCATATGGTGTTCCCTCCAAAAATTAAAGTGGAACTGTATTATGACCTAGTTATTACACTTCTGGGTACATATCCAAAGAAAGCTAAAACACTAATTTAAAAGAATATATATACCCCACTCCTATGTTCATTGCAGTGTTATTTACAATAACTAAGATATGGAAGCAATGCAAGTGCCCATGAATAGACAAGTGGGTAAAAAAGCAATGGTTCATA
>NW_005276121.1:0-404 GCF_000412655.1 Myotis brandtii | reverse complement strand
AGTCTCAGTCAGGGTCGCCGCCCCTTAACAGCATGGAAGTCACTATAGAAGATGGACTTTTGCCCATGTTTCCCAGTTCTGAGTCCATTATTACCATTAATATCACTAAAACAAAGAGGGAGGCATATTAGGCGATACTATCCCTGGCCTCTCCTGTTTGGATATGTTTTCTGAAATATATTAAGTTTTTTCCATAGCTTGAAGGAAACGGCCAGCCCCTGCAGCAGATATCTCCCCAGCCGACTCGGGCGCTCCCCTCTCCCTAAGTTGTGTGCTATCTTCCAAGGACGTCCTATTGTTCAGGCAGCTCCCCCAGCAGCCCTGACCCAGTCCCTAAATGAGAAAACATAAACATTCCCTCGGTGCCGACACCAACACACTGGTCTCAGCCCACTGTGAGAGAA
>NW_005276120.1:0-404 GCF_000412655.1 Myotis brandtii | reverse complement strand
CAGGTCCACCCACCACGGGGCCCTTTGGGCAGGGAACTCCGGGCTCCTGGGTCTCCAGGGCATGGACTAGAAGACGGGCATGGGCTCTGGGTGGGAACACCCCTCAGCTTCCTCATCTGTAGAGTGGGTGGAAGTCTATCTATCTTACAAGGCGGGTGTGTGAAAACTCAACCTATGAAAAGAGTTTATCACAATGCCTGGCATGTGGTACGTCCTCGATAAATAGTAGCCATCATCAACATGTTTTTTTTTAATGATAGAAAAATATACTCACAAAAATCACCCATTATCCCTACCACAGTTCATATTCTGGGGATCACCTTCCCAGTCTTTCTTCCAAGCAAATATAACATAAGGATATAATGTAAAGTAATACAATATATAGAATGAAATATACACACACA
>NW_005276119.1:0-404 GCF_000412655.1 Myotis brandtii | reverse complement strand
TTTTTTTGTTTATTCCTTAAAACTGTAAATGCTCAGAAACAAATGGGTCATCACTGGGCAGCTAGACACAAGGTTTCAGGGTCTAATTGAGAGACTTGTAGTAGCTAAAGAGCAGTTACAGAGACAGTAGGACTAGCTTCCTTACTCCTGTGTAACAGCTGTGTTTAACTTAAGCGCTGCACACAAATATTTCAAGCATTCTTCTTCCAAACCTCTTTTTGACCTCTTTGACCTTTTTCCACCTATAGGGGCATGTTATTTGCTTTTATCAAGACAATGTGAAGAAAGTAGTATGTATCAATTCCAAGTAGAAGCCTAGAGCAATGACAATCAGCTGGTGAACAGTTTGCTTAATGAGGCAGGTATAACACTCCAAAGATTCTCTGAAATCAAAGTTATTTGGG
>NW_005276118.1:0-404 GCF_000412655.1 Myotis brandtii | reverse complement strand
GGTCAGTGGTTTTGAATGGTTTGCGATGACGCCAGGAGCTCGTGTCGGGGAAAGTGCCCCTCCCCATGGCGTCTTCCGCCCCCACTTCCCGTCCGCAGCTTCCTCCTTCCCCAGCTCCCCCCGTGGGGCTCCAGGGACCCAGCTCCTAGCACTCGGACGTCCTTGTTGTCTTGTTCCCGAAGGCACGGAAATGCAGTTTTACGTTATTCAATCTGTTGACTGTCGCCCATGTGCCCCCGTGCACTTTAGCGGGTGGATCCGTGGGTGTGGTTTGCGCCCTGAGCCTCCGTCACGGAGCACGTGCGAGGCAGGCGCAGGAGAAGCCTCGCGGACTGTCTCAGCCACGCTGAAGAAGGTGTAGCTCTCATTTTAAAAAAATATATATTTCTATTGATTTCAGAGAG
>NW_005276117.1:0-404 GCF_000412655.1 Myotis brandtii | reverse complement strand
TTTTATGGTTGGGTCACAACATGAGGAACTGTACTTACAGGGCCAGAAGGTTGAGAACCACTGCTCTAAGCTAAACCAGATGAATGAGGAATATTCTCCATGATGCCACAATAAAGCACTTATGCTTTCCAAAAAGGTATAGCATTTTCCTCTAGCCAACACATGTTAGCTCAGGAAAGTAGACTGAGTTATTGGGTTATTCTTATCACTTTTAAATAGAGATTCTTTAAATGCATAAGATAATAGGCAGGTGATTTTTAAAAGGAACAATGATATAAAATGATGTAGCCACAACTATTCCAGGCCTATAGAAGGTGATCAATAACAATTAATGAAAGCCAATGATCCACCTTCAAGGTCCAAGCAGTAATCAATGTCAAGGTAAACAGAGAGTGTGAGTGATG
>NW_005276116.1:0-404 GCF_000412655.1 Myotis brandtii | reverse complement strand
CATTTGTAATATCTTAATCAATAAAGGGGGGGAAAAAGCTTATCTGGGAGACATTGTCCAAATGCCCCAGCTCTGCAGGGCACTTTGGTCCCCCTGCACAGCTTAACTCAGCAGGACAGGCAGCCAAGTGATTCAACTGGGGAGGGGCAGGGCACCTGCTATTGCTGGAGATGGGAGCGATCAGCCTTCTTTCCAAAGCCACACAGTTTAGTCACTTTCTGAACTCAGCCAAGAGCCTTTCCAGAAAAATGGGCCCCAAAAATCACTGCTGAGTGCAACCAGCAGACACCTCTGCAGGACCTAAGTACAGCTGAGTGGCCTTGCAAGCAGTCAGAGATGGGGCAGCACTCCCCAAGCTGGTGCTGTAACAATAGGAATGCTAGTCCCTGGAAAGAAGGCAACTG
>NW_005276115.1:0-404 GCF_000412655.1 Myotis brandtii | reverse complement strand
CCTCTTAGTTTACAAGTGCTACCTTGGAGAGATATCAATGTTTTAATAATACATTAAAATACAATATCAGGAACAAATTCAAAGTTATGGAATTTTACAGTTCAAGTGTATCACCTTGTTCAGCTCATTTCAAAGACAAAAGCACAGATGTAGAGAAGTTCAGTGACTTGTCCAAAGTTATATTTGTAGTTGATTTTAGAGCTAAAACAAGAACTTAGGCTTTCTAACTCACAGTTGAGTACTTTTATTATATGATACAAAGAGGTAAAATAGTCATTGTGTGCAACTAGGTCCCAAGACATGTTCTTTATATATTTGAAGATATTTTAACTGTACTATTTAAGAATAGATTGTTACCCAGAAGGAATGGATCAGTGGTTGAGCATCGACCCATGAACCAGGAG
>NW_005276114.1:0-404 GCF_000412655.1 Myotis brandtii | reverse complement strand
AAAAAATCAGACATTGGCAAGCCAAGTGTGAGATGTGCAATGGACACACCACAGTCATGAAAACCTAGATATCTTTCTGCTCTGCCATCTTCAGCAGACGGCTTCTAGCCTGGAGGTTGCCTCATGACCCAGAAGGGCTGCTGGAGCACCATTCATCATGTTCACATTCTAGAGAGCAGAAACGTGAAAGAAAGGAAGGGCAAAAGCATGTTCCTCAAAGCTGAGTTATCTCACTTTAAAAAACCTTCATAGACACCCCATACAACACTCTATTGATACCTTGCTGGCTATAACTTAATCAAATGAGCACGCTTAGTTGTAAGAGACACTAAGAAATGCAGTCTTTTATCTTTTTAATATTCTTTTAAATTTTTCAATGACAGTTGGCATTCAATATTATATTA
>NW_005276113.1:0-404 GCF_000412655.1 Myotis brandtii | reverse complement strand
CCCCCACCCCCAAGTGCACGAATACCGTGCACCGGGCCTCTAGTAGGAAATGAACTCAGCAGTAAATATCCTGTTTGGAGCACAAACACAAGGGTGACATCAGCACGCAGCCTAGACAAGAAAGAACCCAAAATTGACAGACTCATTCAGGCAGCTGCCAAGTGAGAAGGGATCCTGGCCCAGAGATTTATAATCTTCACATCACCATAATTATTTCCTGAGACCCAGTCTAGATAGTGGGCGATGGGCACCGTAGAGATAAGGCACCCTCCTTGCCTCAGAGCAGCGTGACATGTGGTGGGCAAGCCAACTGTTGTGTGATCGTGAAGACTGCTGTGCAGTGCGGTCAGAGCCATGATAGGGCAGTGCATACTGGGAGCACAGCGCAGCGTGCTGGCCCAGTC
>NW_005276112.1:0-404 GCF_000412655.1 Myotis brandtii | reverse complement strand
CCGCCGCCGATACAATATTAATACCCGATCAGGGCATCCAGCTCCTCCCCACCGAAACTTATGGACCCCTGCCCCCTGGAACATTTGGCCTAATCTTAGGACGAGGAAGCTCTACGTTGGCTGGCCTCCACATTACCCCAGGAGTTATTGATAACGACTATACGGGTCAAATTACTCTCCTGGCATCAGCCCCGACAGGCCCTATATCCATCCCTAAAGGAAAAAGAATAGCTCAGCTCATACTACTCCCCTTAGATCCCACAAATAAAAGCAACAACAAAAACCCCAGATTAAATGCTGCCTTTGGCTCCTCTGATACCTATTGGGTACAACAAATCACCCCTGAAAGACCATTACTAACTTTACAACTAGATGGAAAATCATTCGAGGGTTTAGTTGATACC
>NW_005276111.1:0-404 GCF_000412655.1 Myotis brandtii | reverse complement strand
CAGAGGCAGGTCTCAGCCCATCCTCCGTGCCCCTGCCTGGTCCCTCCTGCCACAGCCCCCCCAATCCCCTGTCTGCTGGCAGCCCCTCTCCTCCTGCTGCCGCTCCCGCAGATGATGGCGCCAGCACCACTCGCACCCACTGATGGCACAGAGAGATTGGGGCCAGCTCCAGCAGTGGGTGTGAGCGGTGGCTGCTTGCCCAGATCACCCCTCAGGAGCATGGGGAGGTGGAGAAGCCCAGAGGGGCGATCAGAGCAGGCAGCCACCACTTGCACCCACTGATGACACCAAGCAATCAGGGCCAGCTCCAGGCACTGGCAGCATGTGCAAGTGGGGCCTGTGCCGGCAGCAGGTGTGAGCTCTGGGTGGGACCGTGGCACATGGGAGCAAAGAGTTTTCAGTAA
>NW_005276110.1:0-404 GCF_000412655.1 Myotis brandtii | reverse complement strand
CAAACCGCTAGGTCTGAACTCAATGTATTCTTGACACAAAAGACAATTGGCCTTGATGTTGTCCTGACCAAGAAGACTGGCTTTACACATGAGATAAACCAGCAGGGAGTAGACCTTCTAAATTCCCAAGAGCTGAAAGAAGAGCTATAAACAGCCAGAAAATATGTTCGCCAACAAGTCAAGAAAATGATCTTCAACAATGGAGGAGGGAAGGTGTGGTGTTCTCCAAAGAGCACACAAAAGCACTTTTTCCAGTAAAAGCTGACCTTGCATATCGGCCATGGACAGAGGAAACCAACACAAATCAGTACCAGACAAGTAGTGTCCATACATATACTTATACTAGAGGTCTGATGCACTAAATTCTTGCAAGAGTAGGCCTTCCTTTCCCTGGCTGCTGGCAC
>NW_005276109.1:0-404 GCF_000412655.1 Myotis brandtii | reverse complement strand
CGGGGAGGAGCCTCGGCCCGGAGGAGAGGTGCCAGCTCGCAGACAAAGGGGGACTGAGGCAGCAGGGGGCTAAGGGGTCTCCACTCACCAAGGCCTTCCGCAGGCTCCTTGAAGTTCGTCCTCCGGCAGGGCTATTTGTAGAGCACCTACTGTGTGCCTGGAGCAATGCTGAGTGCTGGGGACACAGCCAGGCACAGGCAGCCCCAGTCCCCTCTGTCGGGGGCCCCACAGCCTAGGTGGAGGGTGGGCAGGTGACCAGAGCTGAAGGCTCCAGGAAGCCTTCTTGGAGGGGGGATGCTAAGGCGAGACTGAGGGGTGACTCGCACCAATCAGGCGAGAGCACGGCCTCTACACCCTGGCTGGTCAGGCGGGAGAGGAGGCTGCAGGCCGGAGGAGGCTGCAGG
>NW_005276108.1:0-404 GCF_000412655.1 Myotis brandtii | reverse complement strand
TTTTTTGCTTTACTTATGATTTTTATTTAGCCCTTATTAGAGCTCTGTTTTGGAAAATGTTTGATATTGGCCCACCTAATAAGCTCATACTTTTATTTTCACTTTCTATCCCACCTTGTACATACTCTCCTGGGAAAAGTCCTTGAAGGAGGTTGTTTGACAAAGCTGGCTTCAGGAGTAGTTAGGCTGTAACACCATCTTCCTATCTTTCTTTGGTACAATCAGCAAGCCAAATTATTACTTCAGAGTGAGGAATAACTGTGAGTGGCCAGGGCATATCTGTCTTACAGTTGCATGTATCCATAGACAAGCAACATGGGAAGACAAATCATTATTATGAGATCTGGTGGCAGTAAATATTACTACTGTAATTCCATTGTTTACTAGCATTTTATTGAAAAAAA
>NW_005276107.1:0-404 GCF_000412655.1 Myotis brandtii | reverse complement strand
TCAATCCGCAGGCTGACGCTCAATCCACTGAGCCAAATTGGCCAGGGCTATAATATTTTTATAGTAAGTCTTGAAGTCAGCTTCTGTCAGAACTCCGACTTTACTTTTCTTCTTCAATGTTGTATTGGTCATTCTGAGTCTTTTGTCCTTCCAAATAAACATTAGAATTAGTTTGTTAATATCCATAAAACAACTTGCTGTGATTTTTACTTGCAGTTTTTCTCATATTTACCTTATACACTTTTGTTAGATTTAAACCTAATTATTTCAATTTGGGTGTTGCTTACTAATATGTAAATGATATTGTGTTTTTAATTTCAAATTACACTTGTTCATTGTATACAGGAAAGCAGCAGACTTTGGTATATTGACTTTGTAGCTTACAACATTGCTATCATTCCTTA
>NW_005276106.1:0-404 GCF_000412655.1 Myotis brandtii | reverse complement strand
GTAAATGACTACAATATGAAGGAGGCAGCGACTCATCCAAAACCCCACCTTTTTGGATCTTTTCCTTCCTTAGCACCAAAGACCTTCACTCCCAGAGCCCTTCAGCCAACCGCTACCATGGCCACCTGGTGGGCCTTGCTATAATTTACGACGGCTCCAACTCTGAAATTGCACACTTTAAATTTCCATTCTCTGACCACAACCCACTCTGCTAGCTCTTTGCCGCTCATGTAGAAGACCTCCGTTACTTTTTCTCCATTTGGTCAGCTCCTGACATTAGTCCTCTTCCTAGGTATATGGTGAGGTACAGCACCTAGTGCACACGATTTAAGGAGGATCTTTTTATAAAAATATATTTTTTATTGATTTTGTAGAGCAGTGGTTCTCAACCTTGGCTGCACATT
>NW_005276105.1:0-404 GCF_000412655.1 Myotis brandtii | reverse complement strand
ATGATCTGCAAGTTTAAAAAAACATAGAAGCTAGACTGAAGAATGCTAACTCCAGTGGCAGGAGAGTAGGTTAGGAGACTATTATGATTCTTCAGGGTGGAAGGTGAGGACTGTCTGAGTCAGGATGGTGGGGAAGAGGTCAGGATACAAGAGATGCATGGGAGAAAACCAAAAGCAGTAAAGGAGAGGAAAATATTTGGGTAATTTTTAGAAATCTTTGCGCTAATGGATGGACAAATAAGAAGGAAGGATGAGGATGTTTTATAAAGTGAGGTGAAGGAATAGGTGTTCATTTTAGTTGTCTAGCTCTAAAGGTTGTGGAATATGCAGGCAGACTGCCCAGTGAACAGTGGGACAACATGCTTACCTGTGGAATTCAGAAGAGAGAATGACTATTGTAACAT
>NW_005276104.1:0-404 GCF_000412655.1 Myotis brandtii | reverse complement strand
TATTACATAAAGAAGAAATGAATTGACCCTCTAGCTTCTAGGCAGAGGGAAAACACAGGAAACTATTTAGTAACACAACTAGAAAGGTAATAATCTAGCCTCTTTATTTAGTAATATGAAAGCTTCCGTCAAGGCTTAAAAAATAACAATAAGTACAAAAGCCCTGGCCCCACTCCAGACCAATTAAATCAGAATCTGTACCCCAACCAGCAAGGTTTTTAAATGTTCCTCCCCAAAGCAATAAGAAAAACTCCCCAAGTAATTCTAATATGCAGCCAAGGTGGAAAATAATAATCAGAGAGACTATGAGTGCAAAGCCAGGGGATTTTGACATCTTTGTACTTTTTGAATCATTTGAAAGTACTTTTTTAAAATCAATGAGTCTGTATCACTCAAACACACAA
>NW_005276103.1:0-404 GCF_000412655.1 Myotis brandtii | reverse complement strand
CCAGTGCATTGCCACCGGCTTCATGGCCTAAACGAACACCCCTTTATCACCTCACAGGGCTCTAGGTCAGGAGCCTGGGCAGAGCGCACCTCGGTTCTCAGGTGAAGATGCGGTTCGCTGTGTTGCTTCCGGAGCTCACGTGGTTGGGGCAAGGTTCGGTTGCGGTTGTTTGGGGTCCCTGCCGCCTGGCTGGCCCCACCCAGGCCCGCTCTCCCCCAGAGGCCCCTGGGGTCAGAATGCCCGCGGAGGCTCAGCCAGGCTCTCGGCTGCGTGGCCTTCGTCCCTCTCTGCAGGATTCACCGTGAACGGTCGCCCTGTTACTTTGCTCAGTGATGATAAATAGAAGACCCTCAGCCCAGTGCTCTTCAAAACGAGGTCAAAGCTCCCTCCCTCAGGGGTACTCC
>NW_005276102.1:0-404 GCF_000412655.1 Myotis brandtii | reverse complement strand
GGGAGCATTGCCTTCTGGGAATTGTAGTCTTCAAGTTGTTTGTGATGCAGGCGAAACTAGGCGGAAGGGGGAGAGTGTAAACTCTTTGACCACGTGACACTCGGGATCAGGTGATTGGGTCAGCCTCCGTCTAAGAGCTGTGATTGGCTGACTCTATTGCGAACGACGCCACTAGGGACGGGCCAAGAGGAGCGCAAGCGCACTGCGTTGCTAGTCTTGGGACCCCTTTCCAAGAGACTATGGCGCTCAACAAGAATCACTCGGAGGGCGGCGGAGTGATCGTCAACAACACCGAGAGGTGAAAACGCTGCACAAGATCCGGGAGGCCCGAAGGGAGGGCGACAGGAGTGTGGGCGGTGGGCGCTGGGCAAAACAATCACCGAAGAGGGGAGATTGCTGGGCTG
>NW_005276101.1:0-404 GCF_000412655.1 Myotis brandtii | reverse complement strand
ATGACACTAACCAACTGAGCTACCTGGCCAGGGTCAAAAATGCACACAACTTTCAAAACAAGAAAAGAGTGAGGATGTGGAGAAATTAGAACGTTCACACACAGCTGGTAGGAATGCAAAATAGGGTAGCTGCTGTGGAAAAGTCTGGTGGTTCCTCAAATGGTTAACATAGAATTACCATCTGACCTAGCAATTCCACGCCTAGGTATGTATCTAAGAGAAATAAAAACATGTGTCCACACAAAAACCTGCACATAAATGTTCATAGCAGCATGATTCCCAACAGCCAAAACATGGAAACAACACGTTTCTGTCCATCAACACATGAACAGATGTGGTCCATCCACACAGGGGAACATTATGTGACCATGAAAAGGAGTGAAGCACTGACACTCGCTACAATG
>NW_005276100.1:0-404 GCF_000412655.1 Myotis brandtii | reverse complement strand
ATGACAACTTTTCTTGTCATTCTCCTTTTGAACAGCAGCCACAAGTCTGAAAACACAGACCCCATTTACAAGGGCCCCTCTGCCCTCGATCTGGGATGTGTTTCTTTAAAACCTACCAGTGTGTGCAAAGCGGGGAGGGGGCTGCGGAGGGAGGGCTTTTGCTAAATGACACAAGTACTCGTAAGCTTGTGTTCTGTCTTTGCTCCAAGCGGACTGGATGCCTCTATTGTTATGTATTGAGACATGCAGGGTGTGGTGGCCTCCCTGGGACTCTCGCACCACCCCTGGAGGGGACGGTGAGGCAAGAAGCTGACGGCATCTGCAGTTACCAACCACCCTCCGGCGCCCCTAAGACGTTTGTGTATTACACGCCCAAATGCCAGCACACAAGGTTGCCCACGAAA
>NW_005276099.1:0-404 GCF_000412655.1 Myotis brandtii | reverse complement strand
TAACATAGACTGGTTGGCTTAAACGTTAGACATTTATTTCTCACAGTTTTGGAAGCTGGGATCCCCAAGATCAAAATGCCAGCCAATTATTCCTGATAAAGGCTCTCTTTCTGGCTTGCAGAGAGCCTTCTTATCTTCCTGTTGAGTCCTCAAGTAGCTGAGGGTAGAGAGATCTTTTTTATGAGCATTTACTTTACTTCCCACTATATGTATAAAAATTTGCATATATGGAAATGCACATAAAAGTTAGCCATGAGTTATGATTAAAGATCATATTGTTTCACTGAGTTGTATTTTATGCATGCATAAATATTGTGTCCTAAAATCTATATAATAAATGCCTAAGTGACCATTACGGCAGAATGATCAGAATGACCAGTCGCTATGATGCACACTGACCACCA
>NW_005276098.1:0-404 GCF_000412655.1 Myotis brandtii | reverse complement strand
AGGGGGTTGTAGGATGGAAATACAGGCATGGCATGACCTCAGGGACTATCTTGGACAGAAGAAGGAGCCCAAAATGTACTCCATCCTCTTTGCTTTGTTCACCTGAACATACGGCCAATGGCAGATTTAGTGTTGGACATGATAGCCTGTCCTCTTGGTTTTATGACTCAACTTATTTGTCCCTTTATTCTAATCTCTTTAATGGATATTTTATGGTCCTGCTCCTCAAATCCTTGTGTGAATAAATTGGATACACATCAATTAATCAATCCTGATTATTACATTTTTATATACAGATTTAAAAACACAGCCATCTGGAGCAAGAGCATAGGTTCATTAATGTAAAAATGTATGCCAGTAACATTTACTGAAAACTAAACTTAGATAGATAGAGATACAGATAG
>NW_005276097.1:0-404 GCF_000412655.1 Myotis brandtii | reverse complement strand
GTTCCTTTCCAAGAAGTCTCTGCAGCACAGATTCTAGGTATAGATATGGCAATGCCAGCGGGAAGGATGCCTATGGCTTGTGCTCTGTGCCTATTCAGCAAAGTTGGGAGACAAGAGCTGGTTTCCGACTTTTCCTCTGGCCTGATGGTTCATCAAGGCCCAATACTTTGGTCTTTATGGTACTGGTTGCCAATACACAACGGTGGCAGACAGGGATCATTACCATATTCACAGTGGCTCAATTAGAAACCCTAAGTGTTGAGGTGAATGAGAGTCCATCACCCACTATGGCACCTAACTCAACAGACTACTTATGGGAGGGGTGTCTTTGGTAATTGAGTCTAAATGGGACTCTAGTGCGGAGGGGTTATTAAGAGAAAAGTTGGCTTCAAAGTGGTAACCAA
>NW_005276096.1:0-404 GCF_000412655.1 Myotis brandtii | reverse complement strand
TCTTGTAAACAAGGAAACTGAGGCTCAGAAAAGTGAAGTGACTTATTGAAGTGAATCTACAGCCAGGGCTAAGCCCCAGGGTTCTCTTTCTGTACCTTGCTACCTCTTTGGTAAGGGTTACGGATGAATCCCATTCATTATAAATACTCTTACTAACCTATTTGGAACTGGGAATCCTATACCATTTTCTTTCTTTTCCAACTTGTTTTTCTCTTTGCCAGGTTCAAGCAGGTACAGCCAAATTCTAGAATGATAAAAATAAGTAGGCTTATCTATTCCTAAATGGATTTTTTTTTATTAGATGAGAATATTTGGGACTTGTAAATGGTCAAATGTTTGGAATTTCTAATCTTATAAACCATCTAATTTTAAAGATAGGTGATTTATTTATTCATACATATATT
>NW_005276095.1:0-404 GCF_000412655.1 Myotis brandtii | reverse complement strand
CAAATGTATAACATAATGATCTTACATTTTAATACACTACAAAACAATCAACACAATAAGTTTAGCCACCATTACCACACAAAGTTAACCCCCAAAATTTTTCTTATGATAAGAACTTTGATGGTTTAGTCTCTTAACAACTTCCAAATTTGCAAAATAATATTATTGACTATAGTCACCATGCTGTATATCCCCATGACTTATGTATATCTGGAAGTTTGCATCCCCTTCATCCTCTTCACCCATTTCACCCAGCCCCAACTCCCCTCTGCTCTGGCAATTACCAACCACAATTCTCTGTGTCTATGAGTTCTGTTTTGGTTGTTCACTTATTTTATTTTTATTCCACCTGGTCTCAAATGGCAAGATATCAATCTTTTTGGCTGAGTGGTATATCTTCCATT
>NW_005276094.1:0-404 GCF_000412655.1 Myotis brandtii | reverse complement strand
AAAAATCAATAAAATATATATTTTTTAAAAAGCTAATGAGAGAAGTGTTGCCTCCTCCAAAACCAAATGGTATGAAAGGTACTTTGAATCATTCAGTATCTAGGCACGATTTTACCCTTTCTTCTCCAATATGCTTGAAATGCATATGTGACGTTTTTGTTTCTGGGAAAAAGTACCAGAAATATTGTAGCCCACCTTTTCCTAAGGATTTCCGTTGCAACTTTCCTCCTAACCATTTCTTTGAGAGGAGGAGAGGAGGGGCCATCTGTGTTTTGTCTTGGTTGTTCTTTATGGCAACATTATATAATGAGTAAATACTCTCTTCCAGGGAGCCGAGGAAATGCAGCAGGGGCAGGTGAGCTGGGCAGGGGAGTTGCCACTCAGCACCATCACACTGCTGTGGA
>NW_005276093.1:0-404 GCF_000412655.1 Myotis brandtii | reverse complement strand
CAGGTGCTGTTCTGAGCCCTTGGTGGATGTCAGCCTCATCTGCATCTCGCCCTCTGCGGGAGCCGCCACTAATCTTCCCACTTTATAGGTGGGGAACTGAGGCAGATGGAAAACACATAACTTGCTCAAAGTCTCCTGGTCAATAGTGGACCTGGGTCTCCGACCGGGGCAGCTGGCTGGCCCTGCAGCCCATGAGGGCCTGGCAAGCAAGTCGGGGTTCTTTTCTGTCTGCGTGTACCCCAACTTGCTGGAGGAGCTTGGCTGACCAGCTTCCCCTTTCTGCCCAGCGTTGCTCCCTCCCCTCTGCAAAATGGGATGTATTAGCTAATGCCATGTGAGACGTTAACACTAACTTAGTGGCTTTCAACACATTTTCCCACATTGTTTCATGAAGTCAGTTGTGG
>NW_005276092.1:0-404 GCF_000412655.1 Myotis brandtii | reverse complement strand
TGATGGGAGAGGGTTTGCTTAGGAAGCACATGGCATCTATGGTTCTGTGTGAAGGACCCAACAGGTGAGAGACCCTGGCCCAGCAGGAACACACACATCACCCTTGCCCCACCACTGTCGCTGCAGTGCTGGCCACCACTGGACCTGATGTCAAAACAAGGCTGAAGTCAAATTCAAGCAAGACAGAGGCAGAAAACTGGGAAGCCAGGTGCATGGGCATTAGGTCCAGGCCCAGGCTGTCAGGAGCTGGCAGCAAGTGCATTTAAGGAGTATGGAAGGAGCAACTCTTCCAAGCAACCAGAAAAATGAAGACTCTGTTAACAAAATCCTTGGAGGAATTGACAATGACTATTCTGGGCAACTAGTCCTAAAAAGAAGCAGCCCTCCCACCACAGCACCTGCCA
>NW_005276091.1:0-404 GCF_000412655.1 Myotis brandtii | reverse complement strand
AAGTTAGTCTTATAATGATGTCCTCATGGTGTTGTACCTCTTAGAGTCCTATTTGTTATTAGGTCTAAAAACTAGCCCATATATTACAAATTTGGAAAATGAAAGCAATTCTTGAAAACAACAAGTGTTCCCGTAATACACACACATCTTCAAGATGGTACAAATTGAATGGCATTCTGTATTTGAAGCAGATAGAACAGATATGGCTGTAACCAGAAATACTTCGTAATCAGAAGAATTCTAAAATGTCACTTTAATTTGACAGTTCTTCTCTGTTCAGTGTGTTTGAAATATACATAAAGAATTGTATCAACCCTAGCCCATTTGGCTCAGCGGATAGAGCGTCAGCCTGCAGAATGAAGGTTCCCGGGTGAGATTCCAGTCAAGGGCATGTGCCCGGGTTG
>NW_005276090.1:0-404 GCF_000412655.1 Myotis brandtii | reverse complement strand
TTTATAATATGGACGAATCATGAATACTTAGCCTTCTCAGGTTGCTGTGAGAATCAAAATCTGTTTGGTATATAGCAGACTACATTCATCACATCCTGCATGTTTTACAAAACTCAGTGCCAGCGTTTGGCAGGAAGCTGGGTTTGTAGAGACCATATTTGCCCAGTATACAGTATGTGCTCAACAAATGATCACTGCCATTACTGTTATAAAAATGAGAAGATGAGGCACGTTTCCAAATAGCACATCTTGAAGGCATTTGAATGTCCGCTCACCATCTTGTCTGCATCAGCCCTATTTTGTCAGGGATGCCTCCTTACGATTTATTCTGATAAAACGGAGGACTTTGGAGGAAGCTTAATAAATGTGTTTAGTCTAAGCAACCTATTTGGAAGGGATATGCC
>NW_005276089.1:0-404 GCF_000412655.1 Myotis brandtii | reverse complement strand
CCATTAAACAGAGTGATAAACTCTCTAGGGTTGCTGTAAGGAAGAGATGAGGTGACGCATTCAAAATGTAAAAAAACAGTGCCTGGCAGAAAATGAGTGCTTCTTGCATGTTGGCTATTGATAGTCTGGCTTTTCTGACACTTCTGAACCTCAAAGCATAATATGATGCTGAAATGAAAGGAAAGGAAGAAGAGCCAGACCATGGAAGTGAATACTGGCATTACATGAAGTGTCACTATAAGTGAAATCTATTTCATTATATGTGTTTTTAATTCATTTCAAAAGAGGATGGCCATCCTCATCCGTGTTTGGCAGAAGGCCTGTGTTTGGGGATGAAGACAACAGCTTGTGAGCGCTCGCATGTGTACAATGCTTTTAGGATTAAAAAGCGAGCTTAGTCATCA
>NW_005276088.1:0-404 GCF_000412655.1 Myotis brandtii | reverse complement strand
GCACTGCGATCAGATGACTGAGTGGTAGGAAATACTGTGTGAGGAGCGCTGGGCGTGGCCTGCCTGTGCTGGTCATCTTTTTCTGTGTCATTATTCATCTGCTGTGTTCGGCCTTGGACTCCATCTCCTCCCCCTCCCACTTTCCAGCGCTCAGTAAGTGAATACAGCTATGTTAGCAATAAAGAGGAAAATTTTACATTGTGTGTGTGAAAGTGCTCAAAAATGGGGGTTTTCCTCCTTAATATTGTTAATTGTTCCATTTAAAATGAAAGACGATGGAAACCTCCTTAGAGCAAGTTTTCTTCATTCTTGTCATTTTTTTGTTTTGTTTTGTGCCTGCATGATTAAAAGAAATGAAAGCTTGCCCGGCCGGTGTGGGTCAGTGGTTGAGCGTTGACCTATGA
>NW_005276087.1:0-404 GCF_000412655.1 Myotis brandtii | reverse complement strand
GCTCTTAAGAGTTTTGAACCGTGAGATATACACAGGTCAAACTGACAAACAGGCACAGACATTTCCCCAAAGAAGACACACAAACGGCCAATAAGCACAAGATGTTCAGCTTCATTCGCCACTAGGGAGACGCAGCTCCAACCCACAGTGAAACACCACTTCACACTGACGGGGACAGCTAGGAGCCCGAAGACAGAGAGTAACAGAGTCAGCAAGGACGGGGAGCCAGTGGAGCCCTTGGATTGGCCAGGGGGCAGTCACTGTGGAAAACAGACTGGTGGTTCCTCAAGATGTGAAACCATAGTTACCATGTAACCCAGCAGTAACTACCCAAGAGAAATGAAAACATCCATCCATCCACACAAAAACCTGTGCACCCGTGTTCATAGGGGCGCTATTCGCAA
>NW_005276086.1:0-404 GCF_000412655.1 Myotis brandtii | reverse complement strand
ACAGACCACTGGTGGTCGGTGAGGTCCGAAAGGTTGGTGACCACTGCCATAGAGTCCTAGGGTTGGAGAAGCCCTCTTTAGTCACCTAGTTTATCCTTCTGCCTTGAGGGCAGTTTTTCCTCACCTATTATACAGACTGTTCCCCTTAAGGTACAATTGTAAAACCTCTTACATCCTCATTTATTTTTTCACTCAGCAAATTGCTATCATGTGTAAAACACTGTGTGAATGCAGTGATGGAAATAAGAATCAGATATGGATCTCAGTCTCTAGAAACTAATAATGTCTCAAGGTAGAAAGATCCCGATCTGAAGAAGAGCCAGGAACAATGCCCAGGGAGGGGAGGCAGGTGGGGGCTTAGAAGGGAGAGACCTGAGCAGAGTCCAGCAAGACAGGCAGGGTCT
>NW_005276085.1:0-404 GCF_000412655.1 Myotis brandtii | reverse complement strand
CTTAATTATTTTAATTCATTTAATTATGACAACAACCCTTTGTGCAAATACTATTATTATCCCAATTTTACAGATAAGGAAACTGAGGCGTGGGGATTTAAGGGACTTAGTCAAAGCCTTAAAACTAGTAAATGGTGGTGTTGAGATTTGAACCCAGGCAGACTGGCTGCAGGGTGGTTGTTCCTAATCATTGAATGTAAATCGCCTTTATCTTGTTTATTGAATAAGTATACGCACATGCATGGCTTATATGTTTATTTAATTTGTACAGTTGAAAAAGTGTTGCACATTATAGAAAGTTAAGTATTTTGTAGCCCTTCATGACAAATAATGGTGTCCATTTAGTCACTATATAATGTGCCAGATGCCCTGTACTTCACCCTCACAACAACCAAGCAACATAG
>NW_005276084.1:0-404 GCF_000412655.1 Myotis brandtii | reverse complement strand
GATATGCTAAGGGAGGAAAGGTCACCCTGAGGATGAGGTCCTACCCTACAATTGTCTGTTGCTAGGCATCCAGGGCTCTTCACCCTGGTGGCCTTCTGTTCCTGGTCCATCTTCCTGGCTCTGCTCAAGTCTGTCTAACTGCCTACTACACAGGGAGGTAAGTGTTAAAAGGGAGATAAAAATAACTACTGTTACCTTTTTTCTAGGAAGTGGAGGTATGGTTGAATTCTTGCAGTCAGCTTATCTGATGTTCCTCTGGCCATCTGGCGTTCCTTCGGCCTGTGCCCTAGTCCCTGCGTCTCACTCTAAGGCACCTTCTACAAGTGGATAAGGATGTAACTTAACCAAACATTTAAGGTGTTTGTAGGTTTAAAGTCTATTTTAAAACAAAATCCAGATCTTTT
>NW_005276083.1:0-404 GCF_000412655.1 Myotis brandtii | reverse complement strand
TTCAAGCTAGGCAGGGCCAGTGGGTGGGCAGGATCAGGGAATCCAGTAATCCCATGTGATTGAGAATGGAGGCAAGCTGTACTGGTTTGGAGTAGAACCTGGGCTGGGGAACAGATCCAGTCTAGGAAAGTGTGCTCTCCTTTCTTTTTGTTGTTATTGTTTTTGTTCTTTTCAGGACATAGGAGTCTTGGGCCTGCAGTTCAGCTCTGGGAATAGTTGTGATTCCTGAAATGGTATAAAGGCAGGCAGAGAACTCATCCTTTACTACCTGTGAGGCCTTAAGTGAGTGAGGGACAACCTCTCTGAGCCTGAAATTCTTCACATATAGCATAGGGATGATTATATTTACCTTCAAAAGTTGCTAGAAGAATGGAGACAATGGATGTAGAATCTGGAATGTAGTG
>NW_005276082.1:0-404 GCF_000412655.1 Myotis brandtii | reverse complement strand
TCTGTCCTCCATGTAAGCACTTTAGTGCACTGCTTTACAGGAGAGATGAGGACCATTAGGCCTTATAAAGCTTTAGACAAAGTGACTTGACAGGTTCTAAACCAAGGCATCTGAAGAGCCTGTTAATACTCATCCACTGCCCAGCATTATCTGCTCCATCAACCTCCTCTCTTGCCTCTCTGTGGTTCTCTTTGATTCAAATCATTTCTTTGTGATGATGTAAAATTTGATTTGTCAATTCCTACAGAATAATATACACAATAATATAAAACCTTCCATTATGTAGTGTTTGTTTTTCCAGCTTTATTGTATAATTCACAAATAAAATTGTATATCTTTAAAGTGTAAAAGATGATTTGATAGATGTATGCATTGTAAAATGATCACCACAATCATTTCTTTCT
>NW_005276081.1:0-404 GCF_000412655.1 Myotis brandtii | reverse complement strand
AGCAGCCTGCGGTCTGGGAGGAAAAGCTCATGGAGTTAGGGCTGCAGCAGACGCCGAGGCAGCTCTGAGCCCAGGCCTGTGTTGCATTCTCTGGGCAACCGCGGGGGTGGGGCTGCTCCTGGCCCCTTTCTACACTAGCTGCGGCTCAGAGAGGCACCCGCACCCACGGAAGCCCGGGCTGGTTCCAGCAGGCGGGCCTGCCTGACTGTGGAGCTAGAGCTGGGGGCTCCTTTAAGGAGCGAGAACAAAGGCTGGAGGGGAGAGGGACGTGAGCGGCAGAGCCATGATTTGAACCCAGGGGTGCCAGGCAATTAAACAGTGAGCCCTGCCCTAGCGGGTCTGGCTCAGTGGATAGAGCACTGGCCCAAGGACTGAAGGGTCTTGGGTTCGATTCTGGTCAAGGG
>NW_005276080.1:0-404 GCF_000412655.1 Myotis brandtii | reverse complement strand
AGTGTCACAAGGTTTAAACTTTTGACTCATGTTTTTCAAATTCAAAATGGAAATTGTAGACATGCATTATTTGTACAGTGTAGACTTATAACCAAAGAAAATGTGTTAACTCTCCATAACAATTGATGAATAAATGTAAAGTCATATTTAAATTACATATTTATCTGTTTATCCTTCCCTGATTTGCTAATTTAAAAAGAAATCTAGCCAATTGCTTGCTTTGATAGTTACAGGAAGAAGACTTCCATTATACTAGTAGTTTTGTGTCTACTGGTGGACATAGAAGGCAGTGAAATAATTAGACTTACTTAACGTGGACCTCTGATGTAACTTCCATTAAATCGCCATCTACATTCCAGGGGAAACTGTTTTCTGAAGCAGTTTCATGTGGTTGATCCTCCTCC
>NW_005276079.1:0-404 GCF_000412655.1 Myotis brandtii | reverse complement strand
CCCCAGTGGCCCCGTGATCACTTCCTTTCTCCTTCAAGGCGCAGTGGATGAGTCCCCTTTGTATAATAATATTAGGGGGCGGTCAGGCCAACACTTGATGCTTTGTCTTGGCCCCCAAACCTCTCTACCAGGGAGGGCCTTGGTGGAGACATTTATGGAGACAGACCTTGGTCCACCCTGCAGGCAGCCAGATGGCCAGTTTGAGGGGTGAGCTGAACACAGAGCTGAGGGCTCCGGGCACCTGTCTGGGGGCCCTGGGGTGGCTTCTCACTCCTGGAGTCCTGGAGACTCGTCAGATGCTGCTCCCAGAGATTGGTCTCCCCAAGGTTAAGGTCAGCTTTGTCCACAGGGTCTATGCTCCTCCTCAACCCACCAACCACACAGCACTGCTTGGGCCTTCTGCT
>NW_005276078.1:0-404 GCF_000412655.1 Myotis brandtii | reverse complement strand
TTCACAGGCCAATGCTCTATCCATTGAGCCAAACCGGATAGGGCAAGAGACGTTTTTGAAGGAGACTGGGGAAGGCAGTCTTAGAGGCAGGAGGAGAACCAGGAGCGGGTTAGTTAGGGAAGCCAAGGAAGGACAAATTTTTCAAGAAAAGAGTGGTTAGTCCTGGCAAATACCCTAGAGAGGCCAGGTGAAAACACCAAGGAACATTCATGGACTCTGGCCAGTTAGTAAGTCAATGCAATGAAGTTTCAGTGGAGAGTTGTGTGTGGCCTGGAGGCCAGACCATGGTCAGTGGGTGTGAGTGAAAGATAAGGTGCAGAAGTCATTCAAGGAGCTTGCCTGAAGAGGACAGAGATGAGGCTAAGGTGCGGGGAATGGCAGGCTAGAGGGAGGGGTTAAAAAAC
>NW_005276077.1:0-404 GCF_000412655.1 Myotis brandtii | reverse complement strand
AAAACTGCTCAATAAATGTCACTGAATCAATGCTAATGTCTCCTACTCTAAATACCTTAAAGCACTTATGTGAAGCTTGATTTGTATTAAGTAATTTGTCCTTATTTGTCTGATGCTTTGTAGACGTTCTTCCATCATCCCCTGTACGTGCGCCTTTGTGACTGGATGGCAGAGTCTAACCTTCTTTCTTTTGAATTAAGCCTCCACACAGGACACAGTGAATGAGCTCCTATTTGGACACGCGCACACACACACACACGCCACATGCAATAGAATTGTAAATGTCCGAAGGGTGGAGGAGTGGGATTCCAAGAACTGATCATATCTCATACAATGTCACTGGCATCCAGAATTAGATGGAGGGTACAAATGAATGGGGTTCATTAGTTGTTGCTCTTTTTTTT
>NW_005276076.1:0-404 GCF_000412655.1 Myotis brandtii | reverse complement strand
ACACTTACAAACTGGTTATACATAATCATAAGCATCTTCCTGACTAATGCCTAATAATGTGACTTTTGTGCCAGCTGTGATTTTTAAAAGATACAAAGGATAGCTGCTATCCGACAGTCTAAAGGGGGATTCACATCTTGGGCAGGACGGTGCAAGAATTTGTCATGCTACTCAGAAGGGCACACAAATTAACACTTAAGTATTGCTTCCGGAATTTTTCACTTAATATTTTCAGCTGCAGATGACCACAGATGCTAGAACCGTAGAAAGCGAAACTGGGGTTAAGGGGGGGCTACTGTAGATATCCTGTCAGTACTTTCAATTTTGTTAACATTTTGATCCTTTTTTGACCTTAACACTTTGGATAAAGCCAAGGCGACAGGCTTTTCCTGGCCCCTCAGTTT
>NW_005276075.1:0-404 GCF_000412655.1 Myotis brandtii | reverse complement strand
GCCCTGGTGGCCATTGGAACGAAGACTCAGAACCAGGTCTGCCTGAGCCCAAAACCCAGGCTTGTCCCCAAGAGTGAGGCTATTCATTACACGTGTCCCCGTTAGAGCGGTGCCGGTTGCTAGGCTGCCGTCTCCGCCTGCCCCGCCCTCTGGTCCCAGCTCTCCACACAGACCTCAGCTCCTGCCCGCTTGCTCCTCAACGGGCCCTACCGGCCGGAGGCCTTGGGGGGCCAGGCAGTCTCCTGGGCACTTGTTCCCTCTCCTGCCAGGGTCGCCCCGGAACGGCTCTTCATCCAGGGCAGTCCCTTCCAGCAGCTCAGGGGATGCCGGGCGTCCCAGGCCCAGCCAGCCTCACTGCACCCGCAGGGACCCCTCTCCACCCACCCCTCCTCAGAGCCTCCGGC
>NW_005276074.1:0-404 GCF_000412655.1 Myotis brandtii | reverse complement strand
CGGGACCTGGGCTTCCCTCACAGCCCCAGCTTGGTCCGGAAGGACATCCGGTCTAATTGGCATATTACGTTTTTACTATTATAGATGTTTAAAGTATGCACCTGTTTAGTACATAACAGGTACTAAACCAGTGGCAGTTAGGGGCCCCCTACAACCATAGCTAAGACCACAATTGCTAACCAGTGAGTGTGGTGGCAGCGCCGTGTGAGCAACCATGGACCTGGGGCCTGAGGCCTGGAGCTGGGGTTTTGGCTCTGGCCTTCTTGATGAAAGGTCATTTTTGTTAAGAAATCATTTTGGCATCACGAGCTTCTAGCACTTTCCCTGGTATACTGCAGGTACTTGATAACATTAAGGAAGGAGTCAGGAGCCCTGTCCCTTAACTTCTTTGAGACTGAGTATCC
>NW_005276073.1:0-404 GCF_000412655.1 Myotis brandtii | reverse complement strand
ATTTTGTGCACTGGGCCTCTAGTAAGATTATAATGGAACTAAACTTTCTGTAAGAAATAAAAGGATATGTGATTTAGGAGGAATTTTTTTTTCCTCTGACGGGATCAGTATCAGTGGGGCTGGGCAATAGGTTCCCTCTCACTCACTGCACCTGTTTTCAGTGCACAGATGACATCCCAATCAGTAGCCACTGACCTGTTTCAGCACAGAGGAGCCTGATCCCCCCAGGGCTACACATTCAGCCTTCCCAGATCTAACCTGATGGTCTTTAGAGTACCTTGCTGTAAATTGTTGAAGACCTAAGATCCTGTACAAGGACACAGATCTATAGGAGCAACTATAGAAAGTTCTAAGTGCCACTGCCATATTAGTAAAAGCTTTCTGTGGTAGTGTGGAGCCAGCCT
>NW_005276072.1:0-404 GCF_000412655.1 Myotis brandtii | reverse complement strand
ACCTGTACCCTTAGTGATGGGCCTGGATGATCTCGCTGGGCCATTCAGCTCTAACACTGGATGTTGGTGAGTCTGTGAGCACAGGCAGAATCACGAGTAACTGGAAGAATCTTGCTCCCGTGTTCTCAGAAGAGCCTGGCCAGGTGACTTCCCTTTTATTATTATTATGTTACAGTTGATATATGCAAAGGAATGTGAGTATCACACGAGTAATGATGAAGCATGACAACATAATCACAACAGCCCTGCATACTAACATTAGAAGCCACTAACATTCTGAATTTCATTTCTAGAAACCCCTTGTTTCAAAGAATAAGTTAGCTCATGTGTATTCAACCTCAAACAACATGCTATTTATTTTTGCTTGCTTTATAAAAATGGTATTATGCTCTACCTAGTCTTCT
>NW_005276071.1:0-404 GCF_000412655.1 Myotis brandtii | reverse complement strand
TACTAAAGTTTAGCGACAGCAGTCATAGATGGTCCATAAAAATCCCTTTTGATACTGTCATTTTCCTGAATTGTGCTCAACAAATGGCACTCACTTGGTACAGATGGCTTATTTCTAAGTAATTTGAAATAGAAATAGGGGCCAAGACAACTGACATTTAATCAACAGTCATTATCTTTCAGATTGTTTTCTCCTTCAGGATCCTGTCTATATAGGAGACTAGAAAAATCTGTCCTCGTTGTTTACTTTTCTGTGCTACTAACAGTTATGAGACCAGTGTTTAGATCCGGGTTAACTAAAGAAGCCTAAGGGCTGTGATGCTGGTAGTATCCCCAGAGGCCACTCTTCCCATTTCTATTATTTGAGCAAATATTTATCTTTAGCCTGGTAATTCTCTACTTCCC
>NW_005276070.1:0-404 GCF_000412655.1 Myotis brandtii | reverse complement strand
GAAAAGCATGAGCACTGACAGCCCCTAAGCATCAGGGGTTATCAACACAAGTGGTACAGGGGCCAGGTAAATAATACAAATGCATGAGGTGGGCTGGTATAAGAAAACAGGAAGTGGTGCTGGCTGTGAGAAACTAGAGTAGAGGGTGACAAACGATAGCCCACGGGCCAAATTAGCTTGCGAGCTGCTGGTTTTTGTAAAGAATCTTTTTGTATTGTCTATGTCTGTTTTTGTGCTACAATGGCATAGTTGAGTAGTTGGATACCATTTGGCCTGCAAAGTTGCAAATATTTGCTATCTGGTCCTTTATAGAAGGTATTTGTCAATCCATGAATTAGAGCATGCATACACCATTCCAGGCTACCTCAGAGCTCCAGCCAATGGTTGCTATGAAGACATATCCA
>NW_005276069.1:0-404 GCF_000412655.1 Myotis brandtii | reverse complement strand
GTATCCTCACCTGGAAAATGCAGATGATAACACTGACCTCAGAGCGTTGCATTTCAACAAGTTGCAGTCTCAGAAACGGATGCTGATGGAAATGCATTTATTGGAAGAATACAGGCTGGCTCACAGAATTGCTAGGAGGCCTGGAAAATCAGAGGTGACACACAGAGAGGAACAATGCTCCATGGCAAGCGGCAGAACTTAGGAAATTGCTGCCATTGTCGCCAAGTACCAACTGCTGCAGCTGGTCCTGCCACCACCACAGGTGCTGGGAGATGGGTGTCCTGCTTGCTCTGCGGCCCCAGAAACTGTGTGTTGCTGCCACCCTCACTCACAACAGCCCAAAAGAATTATCCAGAATCTCGGCTTCTTTGTGTCACTAGCTCCCAATTCAAAGTCCGTTACAG
>NW_005276068.1:0-404 GCF_000412655.1 Myotis brandtii | reverse complement strand
CTTAGTATTTAAAACACATATACAGATAACTGAGCTAAGGCAAACAAAGGCAGAAATGATCCCCATAAATCTCACCTGCCCAGCGACAACTACTGCAGGCACCGTGGTATATGTTCTCCCAGACTGTTTCCTATGACTGTGGATACACATCCTTACACAGAGAAACAGAACAGGAACACAGACCATTGATCTTCCCAGTCCTCACAATCACTCCACCAGGTGCTTAGTGTTATTATTTTACCTTATAGATGGAGGAACAGAGACTCAGGAGTTAGGGAACTTTTTCAAGGTGGCAGGACTGTGATGCAAGCCACGCCCCTGATATCATGGCCAAAGCTCCTTCTCAATGTGGACGCCTAGGAGGGAGCCAGGCAGGGAATGGGGGTTGTTCCAGCCCTAACCAC
>NW_005276067.1:0-404 GCF_000412655.1 Myotis brandtii | reverse complement strand
GACACAGGGATGGGTCTTAGGCATCACCTACTCTCATCTCCTGCATCCATCACCTGAGGGATGAAGGCCCAGGGGTCAGGGCTGTCCAAAGTCCCCCAGGCCCTTCACGGTGGAGCAGGACGAAGAGGTTGTCCAGGGAGCTATTTCACCAAGAGATCAGGTTCTCAGAGAGGGAAAGGCAGAGGCTGTGGGCAGCCAATGTCCTTCCCTGGCGATGAAACCCCTAACGGTGCTAAGGACATGCCCTCTTATGTGTGGGATTTCACCCTCACATCCTCAGGCATGCGAGGAGGGGCCTCAGAGTCATGTTGGTTAAGTCTGGCCCAGGAGCTCTAATTGTTCCTGTGCTTTGTCCTCATTTGATGAGGGTGGCCCACACTCACCTTCTCTCCAGGCCCTAAACC
>NW_005276066.1:0-404 GCF_000412655.1 Myotis brandtii | reverse complement strand
ATATTCCTAGAAGGGGGATCACTGGGTCAAATGGCAGGTCCATTCCTTTTGAATCTGGCAGACCTTTGTGACTCCTCCCCCCACCCCTAATAAAGTGCGGAGGACATATGCTGTGTGACTGTCAGGGCTAGGTCACAAAAGGAGATACGGCCTCTTCCTGGCCCCCTGGCTCTCAGGCCATGTGCCCTTGGAGCCACCATGCTGGGAGGAACCCGGTTACCCGGACTGGCTCCCATGGAGAGAAACCAACGTCCTGGGCCCGCAACTCCGACTGAGTTCCCAGCCACGTGAGGGAGCCTCCCCGGAAGTGGATTCTCTAGCGCTCCGTCAAGCCACCTCACATGACTCCGGATGGAACAGACAGGAACCTGCCCTGCCAAACCCTGCCCAGGGTTCAGCTGCAC
>NW_005276065.1:0-404 GCF_000412655.1 Myotis brandtii | reverse complement strand
GTTGGTCACACACTGTCTGTCGGCACCTCTGCCCGCGGACAGGCAGGAAAGAAGGGCTCGCTGAGCTGCCCTGGTCCGTGTGCTGAGGCACTCACAGGTCCGGGCTGCAGCCGTCGCAGGTCTCAGCGGACCCCCTCACTGTTCTCCAGACCCTTCTCCTTTGGTTTTGCTTCAGGCCGCGGAGAAAGACAATCAAAACTTGGAGGACAAAGTGCGTTCGCTGAAGATGGACATTGAGGAGAGCAAATACCGACAGCGCCACCTAAAGGTGGAGCTGAAGAACTTCTTGGAGGTGCTGGACGGGAAGATCGACGACCTGCACGACTTCCGCCGCGGCCTCTCCAAGCTGGGCACCGACAACTAGGGCACGGCCGGCCCCGCGGGAGCCACAGGTGTGTGGAGGC
>NW_005276064.1:0-404 GCF_000412655.1 Myotis brandtii | reverse complement strand
AGTTGTATGAATTTTAATAAAAGTATATGCTCTTGAAATTACCACAAGCATCCTAAAAAGTTCCCTATTGACATTTTACAATGAATGCCATCTTCCAACTCTCAACCCAGGCAGTTATTAATTTATATTCTATCATTATCATTTAGTTTGCCTCTTCCCTAATATCATATTTATACAGAAAATACTCATCCATGTTCAGGTTTTTTTTTCCATTCCTTTTAATGTTTAGCGATTTACCCTAGTTGTTGTGTGTCTTGATATTGTGTTTAGTGTATTGCATTATAAAACAATTTGTTTTTTATTATGTCTTAATAGAAACATAGGTAGTTTCCAGTTTCAGGCTACTGTGAATAAAGTTATCATAAATACTTTCTGTGTTCAAATCATTTTGGGACCTAGGAACC
>NW_005276063.1:0-404 GCF_000412655.1 Myotis brandtii | reverse complement strand
CCCTCCTGAAGGAGGACTTCCAAGGGTTTAGGGCCTGGAGCCTTGAATTCAAGAAAATGCATATTTTCTTTATACCCCGGATTCCAATGCTGCTCTTAGAAAGTCTACAATGCATCTAACTAAGCTGACACTAAGCTGTCATTTCTTTGCAGGTGACCTCTCTCTCCTCTTACTGATTGTAAGATTTTTTCTCTTTGAATCTATTATTCTTCGGATTCCTTGAAATGTGTCTGGGGTGAGTTTGTTTTTGTTTATTCTGCTTGGAATATATTGTAGTCCTCTATCAATGCATTGGTGTCTTTCCTCGGGTCTGGTAAATTCTCTTCAAATATTATTTCTCCTCCATTACTCTCTTCTCTCCTTCTGGGATTCTATTAGATTTTTATTGAGGTATACTTGACATA
>NW_005276062.1:0-404 GCF_000412655.1 Myotis brandtii | reverse complement strand
CGGCCCGGGCCAGGCTCACCCGCTGCTTCTGGCCCCCAGAGAGATTCATGCCCTGTGGCCACAAGAGAGGGATGAGGCTGGGTGAAGCTGTTACGACGGGGCCACATCTGCTTATCAGAATGAGGGACAGCTCACTGTGCCTGTCCTCCAGGGCCACCTCCCAGCTGTCACACTTGCATTCAAACCAATACTCCTCCACCTCCGGGCTTTACCCGGCCTCCCTTCTCCCCCTTCCAGTCAAGCTTTCCGGGGGAGTTGTCTGCACCCTCCACGGCTTTCTCTCCTCCCGCTCGCTTCCTCCTCCACTTGAATCTGCCTTCTGTTCCCATTTTCTCCACCAATACTGCCTTCCTCAAGGACACCAGTCATCCTTTGCCTGTTGCCTAATCCAGTGGCAGCTTTTC
>NW_005276061.1:0-404 GCF_000412655.1 Myotis brandtii | reverse complement strand
CATGCGCTGATGCAGCTGCAGTGGCCTCCTTGCCGGTCCCCACACACGCCAGGCATGCCCCGCGTGCTCTGCCCTTGCCGTTCCCTCTCGGGAATGTTTTCCCCAGATCCCCACATGGCTCACTTCCTTACCCTCCTCAGTCTTTGCTCAAAGGCCCCATTTCTCAATGAATCAACCCTTTCAGGGCCTGCCTCTTCCCTTCCTCTGCTTTATTTTTCTCTACAGCCATCATCACCATTTGACAAGCTACATATGTTGTGTGTGTTTATTTTGTCTTGCCTCACTGATGAAAGCTCCATGAGGGTAGGGGGCTTTGCTGTTCATGTCACCACTGAAGCCGGCAGTGCCTGGTGTTGTGTAGGCTCTTGAGATATATATAGATATAGATATAGATATAGATATAG
>NW_005276060.1:0-404 GCF_000412655.1 Myotis brandtii | reverse complement strand
GTGCTCCATGCATCTCCTGGTGACTGGTCACACACGCAGCCCCACCAACCCTCACACACCTCGCCGCACATGCAGCCCTGCCCACCCGTGCGTGCCTGCTGCACATGCAGCTCCTGATAGGTTGTTACACGTGAGGGCATGATGACCATTTGCATATTACCCTTTTATTATATAGACTGTCTCCCCAACAAACTCCATGTAAAAAAAAGATTTCTGTGTCTAATCAGGAAACACACCTGCTCTAAGGTTTATACTTAACGAAACAATATAACTAAGTCATACTAGACAAAGAAAACACAGTGTCTGCCCTCAAGGAGCTTACAATCTTTGTTTAGAACCTGCTACATAACGCCACCACTTTACGTAAAAACATGTGCAGTAATGAAATCGCCTGTTAGCAGCCA
>NW_005276059.1:0-404 GCF_000412655.1 Myotis brandtii | reverse complement strand
CTCACTCACTCACTCAGAAGGAGGATTTTTTTCCCCCTCAACAGTTCAAACCATGTTTCAGGGTGATCTCTTACTGGTCTGACCAATTCATGGTGTCACTGTGTATGCCACTGAACCAACTCATGGTGGCCAAGGTTGCAGAGCATGTAGGCACATCCAGGGTGAGGGGCAGGAGTGACTAAGAGTGACAGAGCTGAAAAGGAAAGTCAGGGTTATGTTATTAGAAGAAAGGGGAATAGCTGTTGGACAGGTAAAAACAAACACTAATTTACATGCCCAAGGCAATTCAGATAGTCAGGGGTGGAACTGGGATTCCATTAATAACCTTGTTGGTCTGTCACCACACCTGGTGCACTTAACTATTAAGTCATAGGGCCTCCTCATTATTATTTGTTGAATGCCAG
>NW_005276058.1:0-404 GCF_000412655.1 Myotis brandtii | reverse complement strand
GCCTTCGCCGTCCTCATCGTCAAAGTCCATCCTGAAAAGACAAAGGTCACAGGTGAGCCAGGTCACGGGTGTGCAAGGTCACAAGGTCACAGGTGAGAGGTTACAGGTGCACAAGGTCACATGTGAGCCAGGTCACGGGTGCACAAGGTCACAAGTAAGCAAGGTCACAGGTGAGCAAGGTCACGGGTGAGAAGGGTCACGGGTGAGAAGGGTCACAGGTGAGGAAGGTCACGGGTGAGCGAGGTCACAGGTGCGCAAGGTCACAGGTGTGCAAGGTCACGGGTGCACAAGGTCATGGGTGTGCACGGTCACGGGTGAGCGAGGTCACAGGTGAGCAACGTCACGGGTGAGGAATGTCACAGGTGCACAAGGTCACGGGTGTGCAAGGTCACAGGTGAGCGAGG
>NW_005276057.1:0-404 GCF_000412655.1 Myotis brandtii | reverse complement strand
CCCCCCACACTGTTGCAGAAGCCCTGACAGCTGCAGCCTCGGGGGCTGAAGGGTTCCTCTTGGCATGTTCTTTGCTGAACTGTGCGGGTACTTGGCCCCGGCTGTTAGGGACAGTGAGGAGAGGATTTGGCACTCCCACCTTCTGAAGTGGGGAGTGGGAATTGCTTCCCACAGGATCACACACCCACGGGGGGTTCCCTTCCATTGGAAGGATGTGGAAGGGAGGGCAAGCCGTGTGCTAAGTGTGGATCATACCCGTGATAGAGAGAAGCTGCTGTACTGGGTGGGATTTGGGGTTCGGGCAGTGATGCTTCAGGCCACGCAGCACAGCAGTGGGGACAGGGGTGCTTCATTGCTCCATGGGACCCAATGACTCAGCCGCAGGGAGGCATGGAAGGAAAGCA
>NW_005276056.1:0-404 GCF_000412655.1 Myotis brandtii | reverse complement strand
CTCTCGGAAATCAATAAAAATATATTTTTTAAAAAGTATCAACCATCCTAAATTTTGTCTGTATCATCTCAAAGCTTTATAGTTTTATTATATGGGTGTGTATACACCAAAAACACTACAAACATGAACACACATTATATTATGTAAAGTGCATATGTATTTACTAGTCTATGCATACTATATATATCTATATACAATTATAAAGATATATTTATGAAGCTTGTAACAACATATCATACTATACATCTTTATGCAACTCACATTTTATACTTAAAATTTTGTTTAGTCCTTGTCCATGTCTATAAACTATACATAAATATTTGACTCAATAATTTTTACTGCTATGTGGCATTCTAATTGATGACTAATATATAATACTAGAGGCCCAGTGCACAAAAATTTGT
>NW_005276055.1:0-404 GCF_000412655.1 Myotis brandtii | reverse complement strand
ATTTCTCCTTCTTGGAGTTGACCCTTCCCTTGGTTTTTATAGCACTGTTTGCCCTCGTTTTCCTCACAAATATCCTCTTGGAGGCCACTACTGTCCAGGTGAGCTAGCTCTCATTGTGTCCCCAGAGGACCATGAAACCCGAGCGAAGCTCTCAAAATTGCCCCATCAATGAGCTCCCCTTCTAGCCTGTGAGGTCTTGGAGGGCTCCTAGGACTTAGCCTGGGCCTTTCTGTCTCTGTTCCCATCACACATATGGAGGGGCTCAAAAACTCCTCATCAAATTAAGGAAGACAAGTCAAATAACTGATTAAAAAAAAAACTAGGATAACCATAAACTATTGCCACCTGTTCTCTTCCTCTTTGGACAATAAATGCTGTGAGAACATTTATGCAATTATATAAGA
>NW_005276054.1:0-404 GCF_000412655.1 Myotis brandtii | reverse complement strand
AAATTGCAAACGCAAATGGAATGGAAAAACTGAGATTGGAAATCAAATCAAGGCACAAGGCAAAGAGGATCAGGGTCAAGACCTTCAATCCAGGAACAAAGTCACAACATGGAGCAACGATGGAGCCAGGAAGGCTCATGTTCCAAACCAGAAGCACAGCACGTCACGTAGCAGACCGTGCACAGGAGGCGGCTCCGTGCGACAGCACATGGCAAACTAAGGCTGTTCTCCAGACCTAGACGTACGTCTGTCCTGACTGTGAAGTCAGCATGGCAGGTCACCAGAGGAACATCTAAATCAGCAAGAGCCTGCGGACTGTCCCAGGGAACTGGTCCCTGTGTCTGCATCTCCCACACGCTCACCTTCAAAGGAAGCCGTCCAGGAAGTGAGAGGCCTGGAAAGAT
>NW_005276053.1:0-404 GCF_000412655.1 Myotis brandtii | reverse complement strand
CTTTTATTATTATAGATTTTTGGTTGGGTTGAAGCAAGAGAGAAAGGGATTGAATTAATGTTATTGTCCCATGTTTCTAGAGCACCGGAAGCAGAGCTTGTTTCTAGTCAGCAGGGATGTTCTGCCAGAGGCCCTGACCTCCAGGCAAAGAATAACCCAGTGAGACAGAGCCCAGTTCCAGGGGAAAGTCACACGGCTTCAAGGAAGTCAGCCACAGAGGGTTCCTTTATGGAACTGATTGGAAGACATTTTCTGTATTTAATCACGGGGACTACATTGCCTGGGCACTTGCAGCTATGCTCCCTGCTGTGTGACAGTCCAGATGTCAAAGTACCACTTTCTCTCTCGCGTGAGAGCGTGTGTTTTCATGCCTGCACGCATGCGCACCCAGACCTAGAGGCTGC
>NW_005276052.1:0-404 GCF_000412655.1 Myotis brandtii | reverse complement strand
GCACTGGGTGCCGAGCGGGGACAGCGAGGACCACGATCGCCACCTCCCATGGGGAGCCCGGCTTGTCCCAGAGCCTCAGGCTGGTCCCCCACCTTTGACCAGCGCCCACTGGGATGTCAGGGGCGGGGAGGTGGAGTCCAGCCAAGGGCACTACTGACTGTGCTGCCATCCTTAGGTTGTGACTCGATGTCTCTGGAAGAAAAGGCCATAAAGGGAAACTGGTTGCCCGGAGCCCCCCTGCGTTTAGCCCTCCTGGCCGAGCCCAGACTGGGCCCAGACACAGAAAGGCAGTGGCCAGGTGTCGGCTGCCCGGGACGCCTGGGATGGCACGGGCCTGCGTTTCCCCGCCTGGCACTGAATTCCAAGGGGAATCCTATATAATAAAAGGCTAACATGCAAATCGA
>NW_005276051.1:0-404 GCF_000412655.1 Myotis brandtii | reverse complement strand
AAAAAAAAAAGTAATTATGATACATTGTAGTTTGTGTACGATATATGTTGATAACGTTTTATTAAAGGGACATCTTTTTTCCGCAGCCCTTCCTGCCATGTTTGGGGGGAACGCGGGTGGGAGTTTATTATACTGATGACAAGATGCAAGACGCCGGGCGGCACCGGCTTTTCCCGCGTGTTTGTGTCCAGGTCCCTCCCTCCCCGCACGCTCGCTGCACACTTTCTGTGGCGAGTTGCAGTGGCCTTTGGTGAAGGGGTTGGGAGGGAGGACATGGGTCTCACTTCAGAGACTTGGGGCGTTATTAAAGCCAGTTTGGGTTTCCTGTCTTGCAAACACAATTAGGCTTGGCAGCGTGGATGCTTCTGGAAGTAGAGAGAGGTTCCTGTGGCCTGTGTTTCCGT
>NW_005276050.1:0-404 GCF_000412655.1 Myotis brandtii | reverse complement strand
TGTTGATGTCCTCTAGCTGCCTCCTTCAGGTTGTGCATCTGATGGGAAGAAGTGTCTCTCTGGAGTCTCAGAGGCTGTGGGGGAGTATCTTGGAGAGGTTGGAATATAGACAAAGGTCTATAAATACTAGTGTCTTCAGTAAGCTGCATAATAAACTTGCCATCTTCAGTTTCTCAGTGATTGCTTGCTCCCCAAGAATAGATATAATTTCCAGAACTTGCATAAAAATATACAATCCTACTTTTACGTTTGTTAAAACTTTTTAATTCCAGGCAATACATTTCCTTTGAAAGGATAAATCTTTGTGTCATGAAGCAGAAATGCTTATTAGCCTGCTCTCTGGGATTTGTATGTTCGTGGATGAAGCATCCAGCCTTTCTTGTATTTGAAAATGTCATATCCAA
>NW_005276049.1:0-404 GCF_000412655.1 Myotis brandtii | reverse complement strand
TCTTATTATGCTGAGGCCTCCTTAAAATTCTTGCAGGTGTGGGTGTGTATTGGTTTTATTCTCATTTTAAAGATAAGAAGTCTGAATCTCAATAAAGTTAAATGACTTGGCCAAATTTAGCTACAAAGTAGCAGAACCAAAATCTAGTGGCCCCTGGCTCCAAACTCCTAAAATTGCCCGCAGCACTGTTTTCTCGCATTTTCAAAAAGTGTGTGGTTATGTTATGTACATCTGCCAAATTTAAAGCCATAAATACGAAGCATGAGTCTGCATGGATATCGCACAAATGCAGTTAGAGCAGTGATTTTCAACCAGTGTGCCATGGCAGGAGCACGGGTGTGCTGCAAGAATTTTAAAACATACAATTCCTGACTATTTAGTCAGAGGCACTGACCTCTTTTCCC
>NW_005276048.1:0-404 GCF_000412655.1 Myotis brandtii | reverse complement strand
CTTCCTGGCCCGGAGGAGAGGAGTGGCCGCTGCCTGGAGGCATGAGCCCTGGCTGGGCCTTTCTCCTTAAGGAACAAGCCGGGAGCCAATCGGGGACCGGGGACCCACTGCAGCTGGAGGAGAGGAAAGGAAACCAGCCCTTTGAGAGGCCCTCCCACCACCGGGGGAGGGGGGGGACCGAGTCACCGAGAGACCCACCCCAGATACGGGGACACAGCCTGCCTAAGTCTGCGGCTGGACCAGGACAGCAGAGCCCACCCTGCCCTCCCCCTGGCTACGAGCACGAATAACAGCAAAAGCACGGACTGCAGAAAGAGGGGCAGGGCCACGGGGGGAGAAGGTGGGAACGGAACACTAAGACAGTCCCACAGTCCGGCTCCACGTAAAGCATAAAACCACATCAG
>NW_005276047.1:0-404 GCF_000412655.1 Myotis brandtii | reverse complement strand
AGAGTGTGAAAGAAGGTTCAGTACAAACTGCTTCCTAATCATATTGTTATTAATATTGTTGCTTTATTTTATTTTATTTATTTTTTGCCTTTACAGTTTAAAGGGGAGGTATTTTTCTCAGAATGCTCCAGTGGATGACAATTTTTTTAGGTCTAGAAATGCAACTCTTTCATATGTGGATTAAAATGAATTCATTCTTTACTCTCACTGCCAAAGTACAATGAATGAGATTTCAGGCTTTTAAGATATGTACCTTATAAAATGGTGAGATTGTGTTTTTTATGTGAAGGTTTAGTGCCAAGAATATTTACTAAACTGTTGTGTAAGAGGGTTCTTTTAGTGTTCTCCTTTCTTTTATTTTAAATATGTTTTTATTTTTAAGTTCTTTATTGTTTAATGTATTA
>NW_005276046.1:0-404 GCF_000412655.1 Myotis brandtii | reverse complement strand
GAGCAGTGCATTACTGGTGTGGCAATAGAAACAGAATGGCTAGATTTGAATAAAAGACACACACCCAGGTGAGAGCACAGAGGTCTTCACCTATATGCACATAGGCATTTACTCATATATGTGACCCAAATGGATGATGACTGAACAGCAGAGTTTTCTAACTATATATAAACAGTTTAGTTTGATGATTCATGTTTCTATGCAACTTGTTGTTATGAGTCGTTGGATTGGCTCTGACTCCTGACAACGCTATGAGTGAGTGATGGCCACAAAGTCTTGTCCGCAACAACCCTGCTGAGCTCCTGTAGACTCATGGCTATGGCTTCTTTTGTGGAGTCGGTCCATGTCTCATTTGCTCTTCCTCTTCTCCTGCTGCCTTCTATTTTTCCCAGCATTATTGTCTT
>NW_005276045.1:0-404 GCF_000412655.1 Myotis brandtii | reverse complement strand
GTGAGTCACAGAGCCCATCCCCCTCCCTGCAGGCTCGCTGCAGCGCCATAGGAACTGCTAGACCTGCCCCTCGCACAGGGCTGCAGCTCCGCTACCAGAATTTGAGCCTGGGCGTGTGTGCAGACACTGGGAATCTGTTCCCTGCAGTGCGCAATTGTGTGACCAGGCCCCATGCCCACACAGGGTGGATATGCTTCCAGAATTTGAGCCTGGGTGCACGCGCACCCACTGGGAATCTCTCCCCCACAGTGTGAAATTATGCGACTAGGCCCCATGCCCACTGAGGGTGGCAGTGCTACCTGACTTTGATTCTGGAAAGCGCACAGGGAAGTCTGTTCTCTGCAGCGCAAGAGTGGACCTCCTGCCAACACAGGGCGGCTGTGCAACCCAGTCCCCCAAGCAGA
>NW_005276044.1:0-404 GCF_000412655.1 Myotis brandtii | reverse complement strand
AGAGAGGAGACTGATAGTTCAACTTTCAGAATATTAACACTTCAAAGCAACAATAACACTGTTCTAAATCTGTTGTTCATTTTTTTAAAAAATTTATCAGAAAAATGTTCCACTTACAAATTTACATGTGATTTGATTTTCATCGCTGCATATATGAGGCAATTTTTAATTGCCCATGCCAACCAAGGAAAACTCCCAGTCTTTGAACAGAAAATCTCTTGCAAGGAAACCAACTTTCCAATCTTTCTTCCATTCCTCCTCACTATTTCACAGGAAGCAAATGCTTCTCAAAGCATTCTGTTTAAACAGTGAGGCACGTTTCCAGATCTTAGCTATTGAAAACTGCGCTGCTATGAACATAGATAGAGGTGCATACTGGTATATTCTTTCTGATTGGTGTTTTG
>NW_005276043.1:0-404 GCF_000412655.1 Myotis brandtii | reverse complement strand
CCAACAGGCTCAGATGATGATTAGCATTTTTTAGCAATAAATTACTTTTTAATTAAGGTATGTACATTTTTTAAACATAATCCTCTTGCACACTTAATAAACTACAGTATAGTATAAACATAACTTTTATATGTGCTGGGAAACCACAAAATTTGTGTGACTCACTTTATTACACTATTCATATTATTGTGGTTGTCTGGAACTGAACCCACATTATTTTCGAGGTATGCCTGTATTTAAATCTTACAAGAATTTGTAGAAGTGAATTATTATTATTCCCAGAGGATGAGACAGATGCAGGGAAGTTAAATAATTTTTTCAGGATTACACAGCTACCAAGTGGTGGTACCTGCATTTATATGTGTGTTAGACTCATATAAAAAGTCAAGCTTTTTATTGTAAAC
>NW_005276042.1:0-404 GCF_000412655.1 Myotis brandtii | reverse complement strand
GTTGGGGAGGATGTGGACGTTTTAAATTGAAAGAGGGTTTGAAGTTCTAACCTTAGGTTAGATCATTTGGTGTATTGTCTTAAAAATTACAGTGAGCACAAAACTATGGAATCTTAAATTTCATGCAGGAGCAGGGGAAAACAAATCAATAGAATGGGTTTGCAGAGGCAGTGGTGTAGAAAAAGGAAACTCTGATAAAAAACACCCTTAAAATTATAATTGATTTTAGAAATTGGTTGGAATTGAAGCAAATCCACAGTCAATCTTTTTTATACCAAGACCTCACCTCTGTTCTTGGCTACCTGACCAACCCACACATCCACTGGATTTGGTTCTTCTGCCTTGCCCCTTCATTTATTTTACATTCCCTTATGGTTTCCTGATTTCTATATTTGGTTCTCTGG
>NW_005276041.1:0-404 GCF_000412655.1 Myotis brandtii | reverse complement strand
GACCTTGCAACTCAAAACAGTGGTGCTGGACCAGCCCCGTGGTTGTCATGTGGGAGGGAGCCTGTTAGAAATCTCAGACTCCACCCAGACCTACTGGGTCAGAATCTGCATTTTAGTGAAGATCCCCAGGCGGTTGGTACATGCATATTAAAGCTGGAGAAGCAGCGTTTCAGGCTAAGGCTGGGTCAGCTTCCACATTCCTACCTGAAACCATTCTGGTAAAAGTCACCAATGACAACCTTCTTGCTCCCCAAATGGCCTCATTTGAGTCTCAGCTTCCTTGTCCACTCGGATAATATAATGTCATATTGCTGACCAGTTCTTAAAATATTAGTGAGAAAGTAATATGTTCATAATAATAAATTTAAACTGTACAAAATGGTGCAAAATAAAAAGTTAAGGTT
>NW_005276040.1:0-404 GCF_000412655.1 Myotis brandtii | reverse complement strand
ATTCTCTCTTTGGCTTAAGGTAGTCTAAATTGGATTTCTGTAAACTGCAGTCAAGGGTGTGAGTGGCTGAAACAAAAGCACAGAAAGGTATGAGAGCTGAGAAGGCCAAGAAACTGAAGATAAGGCAAAATAACAACAAAAGAACAAAAAGAAAAAAATAATAATAAAGATAAGGCAAAGGAATAACCATATGGAGGCTGCATAGGGAAAAGAGAAGCATGCAGACCCCTCTTGCTGATGAGAAGTGGGATGTGCAAAAATGTGGATAAAGTAGAAAGAGCCTTCCTGATCAAAGGTTGTGTTGTGTAACCATGAAATGCTTTCCCAGGGAAAATTAGTTTCTGTTTCTAAGTCCTAAGTATTATTGCCATGTCAATAATACACACTTTCTTTAACAGCTTTTT
>NW_005276039.1:0-404 GCF_000412655.1 Myotis brandtii | reverse complement strand
TTTTTTCCAAGGAAAAATTTCCTTTTGTTAATAGCATTTTCTAGCACTTCTAATATGATGCTGAAAAACAGTGGCGAGAGGAGACATCTTTGCTTGTTCCTGATCTTAGCAAGAAAACTTCTAGTTTCTCACTATTAAGTATAGTATTTTCTGCAGGATTTTAAAAATATTATTTGTCAAATTGAGGAAGTTTTCCTCTATAGCTTATTGAGATCTTTTTATTTTAATTTGTTGTGAATGGGCTTTGGGTTTCTCAAATGCTTTTTCTACACCCATTGATATGATCATATGATTTTTCTTCGTTAGCCTGTTGTTGTGATAGATTACATTAATTGTTTTTGAATGTTGAACCAGCCTTGCATGGCTGGAATAAATTCCAATAAATCATGGTGTATAATTTTTTT
>NW_005276038.1:0-404 GCF_000412655.1 Myotis brandtii | reverse complement strand
TCAGCTGGTTCCCAGGGTCTGTGAGAACCAGAGGCCCAGCACTCTGGGCAGCGCTGAAGGGGCAGCGGGGCTGGGAGGTGGCTAACACCTTCATGCAGACACACAGGCAGCCTAGCCCGGGCTGTGGGCGGGCGGAGAGCCCGCGAGAAAGGCCTGGCTCCCAGGCTGGTTCGGCTTCGCCCGAGGTGCCCGGAGCCCCCAGGGCTCAGCGTCAGGCCCGGCTCCGTCTCCCGGGGGATATTTGGGCACTGAAATCCCAGCTACACCCCTATGTCCCCACCAGGGCCACCAGCACCCACTTCTGAAAGCACTCGGGTCTGTCTCCAACCACAGGGCCACCACCTGACAGCTGGGCACCAGCTGGCTCCCCTCTCCCTCCCTGGCTCCCCCCTCTCCCTCCCTGG
>NW_005276037.1:0-404 GCF_000412655.1 Myotis brandtii | reverse complement strand
TGGTATTTATTATTTGTCTAGGTGATGCAGTATTACAAAGAATATATATGCATGGCCCACGGACACAGACAACAGTGTGCTGATGGTCAGGGCAGGGACAGTGGGGGAGGTTGGGTGGAGGGGAACAAAAGAGGAGGAAAATGAAGGACATCTGTACTAATGTCAACAATAAAAATAAAGGGAAAAAATGTATAAAGAATGTGCACAGTAAAATGTCTACCTCCCAGACTCAGCAGCTAGTTGTTATTTCCTTCTAGTGTATCCTGCAGAGACAGTTTACACGTCTATCAAAAAAATATATGTCTGTGCATTTTCCTTTCTTCCAGTTTTAGAAAAATGCATACATATCACATGGGCTATTCTGCACTTTGCTTTTTCTATTTAGCAATAGATCTTAGAGATTT
>NW_005276036.1:0-404 GCF_000412655.1 Myotis brandtii | reverse complement strand
ATTTTGGCTTGGAGAAACTTTAAGGCAAAAGTTCCTAATGGTGTTTTTATGCCCCTACTGTCAGTCAAGCTGGTGTCGGGTAAAAAAAATAAAATATATCAGCTACCCCTGGTGCTTACGTCACAAATCCCACTGCTCTTAGCTTGACCATGCAGGCTTTCCCAGAGTTGAAGCTAGATTTTTTTCCCCCTGTCCAGCTATAATTCAACTCTATCCAATACATCCTCCCCTCATTCAAGCACAAATTTAAAACTCCTTCTTTCTTCTACTGCAGTATACATGTATATTTATTTTGTCTCTCTTTTTTTTTACCTCCATATTCTTCACTCTTTTTCTCTTTTCCTATGAATAAACTAAACTGCTTGCATCCTTCTTTCTTTCCTTGGACACTTACTAATCACTGG
>NW_005276035.1:0-404 GCF_000412655.1 Myotis brandtii | reverse complement strand
TTGTTGATCTGTGCCTGCTATAACAGAAACCATAAATGAGGGCAAATGTCTTGTGAGCTCTTTGGATTTTGGCAGCAGCATATTTCTCACTTGGGTGTGCTACTCTGGGCCATTTACCAAGTGACCTGAAAGGCTACTAGTTTTGCTTGGGGTCTAGAACAAGATAAAGCTGTGTAGCAAGTCCATGCTCCATGCTAGATGCTCTGCCTCTTCAGCCATCAAATCCAGCAGCAATGAAAGATCAAGTTATTAGCATATATATATGGACTAACTTATTATGGCTGAAAACAAATGTTTTCATGAGTCTGCTAAAATATATAATTATATAAAAAATGCATCATTTTTTTTTCTGGTAGAAATAGTTGGTGTAGTTGGAAACAATTCAGGTTTCTATCACTAAAGAA
>NW_005276034.1:0-404 GCF_000412655.1 Myotis brandtii | reverse complement strand
GGGGATGGGAAAGACATGCTAAAGAATAATTTTACAGTATCCACTTTTGAAAATGCACAAATCCTATGATGCAGCAATTCCACATCTCAAAGAAACACAAACACATGCACACCCAATATGTCGTCTACAAGGGTGGCTTCCATAGCATTGCTTGTGCCAACAAAACAATAGAAACAACCTGAGTATCCATCAGTTGGTAAACAGTCACACTACCATGGAAGGAGCTTCAAAATACATTGTTAATTAAAGAAAGCGAGTTGCAGACCAAAACATGCAGTATACCAATTTCCCCAAAATAATAATAAACCTTGCTAGAATATGTATACATATATATGTTAATGTTCAGGGAAAGTCCTTAAAGAAAACACACCAAACTGTGATTATTGAGGAGAGGAGGAGGAGGA
>NW_005276033.1:0-404 GCF_000412655.1 Myotis brandtii | reverse complement strand
CTGTTTAGTCAGGGGCACAGACCACTTTTCCTTTCGATTGTCACATAACAAAACGACAACGGCCAACACAACAATAGCCATCCGGTGGGAACGAAGCAAAATTACATCTATTTTTTTTTTTTGTCAGATCGGCAACTGTCCTGCCTTGTGCCGCAGAATTTTAGTAATTTGTTTGTGTGCCAGGAGATGAAAAAGGTTGAAAATCGCTGCGCCGGGAGATGCTAAATGAGATAATAGACCTTTCTTAAGGAAAATGAATAAAATGCTAAATTCTCAGAAACAGTGAAAGGCTAGCCAGTGAGTTTCTAAATGAGAACACTGGAGGATACTGTTATCAAACTTGCCTAAGTAGGTCTTTTTCCATTTTTAGAAAAATGTCAACAGTGATGCTTGTTCTTGCCCTG
>NW_005276032.1:0-404 GCF_000412655.1 Myotis brandtii | reverse complement strand
ACAATATTATTGACTATATCCCCTATGCTGTACTTTAGATTCCTGTGACTGTTTTCTAACTACTGATTACTCTTTAACACAAAATTCTGGCATTTGCTTTTTGATGAGACATGGCACTAATAATTTCTGTATGTCTGAACAAATATTTATGAAATAGGTATGTTGGGCTACTTACTAATAAAAAATCTCAGAACTCCTTGATGGTTTGACATTAATAATGTATTATCTTCTTTTTAAAATTCTTTGAAAATTGAGACAAAGAACATATGGTTGGCACAAATACACCTGCATATGTTTGGATTTACATGGGTGCATTATAAGACAGCTTATCAAAAATAAAAATAAAAACCAGCAGAAGTCTGCATACTTCTACTTCAAGTGGAAAAGATAAGACAAGGCACCCA
>NW_005276031.1:0-404 GCF_000412655.1 Myotis brandtii | reverse complement strand
AATAATTGATTGGCTGCTTCCTGCATGCCCCCCATTGTGGATTGAGCCTGCAACCCGGGCATGTGTCCTAACCAGGAATCGAACCATGACCTGCTGGTTCATAGGGAATGCTCAACCATTGAGCCACACCAGCCAGGCTCCTTGGCTTCCTTCTTTCTAATCAAGGATCACTGGGCTTTATATTCCTCCCTCCTTTTCTTAAAGATTGTGAGTTGAGGTTGTCATTGAGCGAAGGAAGTGGAAGGATTGTGCTTAATTAGCAGCGGGGAATGCATACAGGATTTACCTGGGAAGTAGATGTTGGAGTGCATTTTGAAGGATGGGGCTAAAGGAGTGTGGTTGTGGAAGGAGCAAGAAGGCCCTTCGTGTAAAGGTGAAAAGCGATCAGACAATCTGGGTTCATT
>NW_005276030.1:0-404 GCF_000412655.1 Myotis brandtii | reverse complement strand
TGTATTATTTTGCATTTGTGCTTTATGTATTTCTATGGAGTCTTTTAATGAAACAGTTCTTTTCTTGTTTTGAAAATACTCAAACCAAAGCATTCCTTTTGAGTTGTAATAAAATAAATACCCTGAAAAGCATCTAAGTATCTTTAATCTCCTTCAAACTTTCCCATGTTCTTATTCAAGATCCTTGTTGCTTTGCCACCTTGAGAACGTGGTATATGTAGTCACTATGTCCACTTTCTCGCTAGCAACTTCTTTAAATTAAACTGAAACACAGTTGTAGAGGTTTCCTCATTCCTTGCCTTCATTCTCCTCACCTTTCTCCTCAACCTTCCCCTCTCACTAGCCCATTAAATACATGTACCAAATCCAACCACTTCCTCCACACAAACCAATAGTCCCTCTTA
>NW_005276029.1:0-404 GCF_000412655.1 Myotis brandtii | reverse complement strand
CCGTCCCCAGACACGTCGAAATGTCAGATCAGAGGCCGGGAGGGGCAGGGGTGCAGCCAGCAGCGAGGAAGGAGCCAGCCGCCACCACCCTCCCTGGAGACAGAACACAGAGTGCGGAGCTGGGAGCCATGGCGGAGGCGGGAGTCACCGGCAGCGGGGAGCAGCGGGGACAGCTCCGGGCGGGTTCCGGGCGTTCGGCACCGTGACTGCAGATGGCACCGTTCCCTGTGACCGCAGTGCCCTCACTGTAAGAGAGGAAGGACAATTACTCGGGTTGGAACGAAGTGAAATAATATTTGTGATGAGGGCCTTGGCACAATAGAACTACAAGGTAATTGCTGGCTTTTTCACTCCTTTTCTGCCTGTTGATTCGCTGTTTAGTCACTGACTGGTCATTGGCCCTC
>NW_005276028.1:0-404 GCF_000412655.1 Myotis brandtii | reverse complement strand
CATTAGGAAGGTTGAGAACCACTGCCTTAGAGGAACCTTTGAAGTAATGTTTGGGCTTCAGAGAACCCCTGCGTAACAATCACTGCATCTGTGACTCACGGCATGCCAGTGCGATCGTTACGTCACAGATGTCATCCAGTGTGGTTGCCAATGCCTTTGGGAAGAAAATAGTTCTCTGTGGGCCTGCGTATCCGTTTGCCAGGGTTGCCATAACACGGTACCACAGGCTGGAGGCTTACCCAACAGAAACTTATTTTCTCGATTCTGGAGGCCAGAGGCCTAAGGCACGGTGTCAGCCAGCTTGGTTTCTCCTGAGGCCTCTCTCCTTGGCTTGTCAAAGGCCACCTTCTCCGTGTCTCTGTCCTGACCTCCTCTTATAAGGACACCAGTCATATTGGATTAGG
>NW_005276027.1:0-404 GCF_000412655.1 Myotis brandtii | reverse complement strand
TTGTAGTTTTGTAAGAGCTCCTGTTCTTGTCCTTCTAATAATTAATGTAGAGAGGGGCTTCTATTTGTAAGCAAGATATCTGCTCACTGCCTTGAGGGCTAAGAAATGAAACACTGAGATTTTAAAGATTTAGTTAAGAAGTCCTTACACTACATATATCTTTAATGCATTTTTTTAGTTTATTAATTTATATAATTATACTTTACATGATCATGTAAACTATAAAATTTTTTGAAATATTAAGTTTAAATAGCAGTTTTAATGTTGAATGTATATCTTTATCTATTTGATAACCAAAAAGCTTAATGATTGGTAGGTGTTAAGATGTCCTGTGAGATAGTTGAATGTTACAAATCAACAAATTCCACGTGGCTCAGTGATTGAGCATTGACCTATGAACCAGG
>NW_005276026.1:0-404 GCF_000412655.1 Myotis brandtii | reverse complement strand
TAGTTTACCTCTAAAATATAAATCTACATTTTTCAAGATATTATTTTTACTGCAAGTGACAAATCCAATTCCTCAGTTCTAGTTTTACACAGTTTCATTTAAGAAGCTCCAATCAATTATTGTTCCCCCAAATTTCTGTCTTTGACAAGGCATCTCACATACTTGAGGAAAGAATTGAACATTCAAATTCTGGGACATAGAGGATGGAGCTGGGTCTCAGGATCAACTAGTAGGCAGGGCTCAAACACGATAGTGCGCTATTTATTTCCTATCGCCTTTCCCCCTTGTATTTCAGCTCCATAATCTCACACTATATACAGTACTTCCTATACGTGGCAGGAAGTTAGGTTACTCTCAGCTCTCAGTATAATATTTAGAACTCACACAAGAGGATAGGCTCTCTT
>NW_005276025.1:0-404 GCF_000412655.1 Myotis brandtii | reverse complement strand
GAGAGGTGAGAAAGTAAGGACAGTGAATATGGGTCACTCTTGCAAGAAACTTGTTTGTGACAGGATGGAAAGAAATAAGGTAGCTACTAAGCAATAGCATGATTGCTGAAGTGGAGGAAATTTTTTCTTAAAAATGGGAGAGATTTTAACACATAAGGCTGATGGGAGGAGCCATGCATTAGTAGGGTATTTCATGAATGAGGGGTGAAATAGTGAGAGATAAAGATATAACAAGGAAAGAAAATAATTGATATTGCGAAGTTCCTGAAAAGGTGGGACAGAATGGGAGGTGGATTCTGACTCAACAAAAGAAAATCTTTCTAAGAGCTGTCCTCCTGTAGAATGAATTGGCAATGGGGATACCTTTCTAGTAATCTAGGTGAATGAGCTCTGATGAGATAACG
>NW_005276024.1:0-404 GCF_000412655.1 Myotis brandtii | reverse complement strand
TGATGCCAAGCAAAGCCCTGGGAGCAGGTGATGCGGGAGAGCCTGGGCAAGCAGGAGGCCAGGAAAGCAGCCCCCGGCCAGCAGGACCTGGCCAACGCAACTGAAAAGCTGTCTTCAAAGCCAGTGGCGAACAACATCAGCCCCATCTTGGGGGAGCGCAACCCCCGCCCCCGCCCCCACAGTTGGCAGGCTGTTGGGAACAGATGGGGCAGCCTGACAAAGTCAAGTCACTTGCAAAAACAGGGTGTTTTTGTGGCGTTCGGAACACTGACTTCAGCCAGATGAGCCAGCCCTAGCTTCCTGCATAGCCACACTGCATGCAGCTCCCTCCATCGCGCAGGGATCGGGCCTCGTGGTGAGTTCTAGGATCTATTTCAGTGGTTCTCAACCTTCTGGCCCTTTAA
>NW_005276023.1:0-404 GCF_000412655.1 Myotis brandtii | reverse complement strand
CTCAATGACCTTAAGCTGGAATTTTCCAATCACAAGACTTACGGAAGATAAAGGCAAGACACATGCCAGAGAGAAGGCTGGCTGGTGTGCGGGAGGAGGGAGAGGCCACAGAGGACTGACACACGTGAATGAGCCTACGTCATGCCACAGGCCCAGCCATGCTGGGGCAGGGCCTGCTCATGCCAACCGTGCTACCTAAATCCTTCCGTGTGACATTTCAAAATTTTATCTAATGTGTTCAGTGCTCATAGGCTGTTTCTGGTGCGTACCAGACATTCTGATGTGTGCAACTCACAAACAGGCATCTAATTTGATCCTCAAACAGCCCTATGAGGGGATCTCCATTCTTTTTTTAAATTAGAGATGTTACTTTATTTTTATTTTTTTAAAATATGTTTTTATTG
>NW_005276022.1:0-404 GCF_000412655.1 Myotis brandtii | reverse complement strand
CATGATTAATACATCTTACAATTTAGCTGGACCCCAGTATTCTACTACTGCCCCTATAATTTGTATGGCTGAAAGATCAGCATGGTGAATCACATTCATATATTTTGTTCTAAACACATCCATTTTATTAAATTTCTGCTCTTAAAAATTTACATTTTAGTAGTTGTAGATGGACAATAAATAGTAAATGTAACAATTAGCAAAAAGTTACAAGATGATAAGTTCTATGGGGCAGGGGGAGATCAAGGGTAAAGGAATCAGGAATATGATGCAGGGGGTGGGAATCTTGCAGTTTTTAACATAATCTTCAGAGAAGAACTATTGAAACAGGTGATATTTAAGCAAGGACTTAAAAAAGTTGAGGTGGTGTTGTAATGTACCCCACGAATCACACAAGGATGCCT
>NW_005276021.1:0-404 GCF_000412655.1 Myotis brandtii | reverse complement strand
GTCTGTCCTCCCTGGTCTGGGAAGGACCCAGAGGACCACGCAGAGCCCCTCAGTGTCCCCGGGTCCCTGGGCAGCCACAGACCCCAGAGGCTGATGGTCTCGGAGCCACACTGCTCACTTGCTCAGCTTTGAGGCTGGACCATCTGGTCTGTACCTGGGATTTCTTATTTATCTGACTCAAGACTCTCCACACACAGGACTGTGAGCTCAGCCTCTCTCTGGCTAAGCGCTTAACTTTTCTTTGGCTCCAGACGCATGTTCCAAATGCGAGGGTTTACATATAGACATATCTATTTGCAGATAATTTGTCTGAGCCCTTATTATCCTGTAATTGGGTTAAATACTGCTGTGTAGGCAGCAGCATACCAAAGCCATTGCGGAATCCTTGCAAGGCATCAGAGCTG
>NW_005276020.1:0-404 GCF_000412655.1 Myotis brandtii | reverse complement strand
TCATCTTTTTTAATCCTTTGGCCCATGCTTCCTACGTAGGTTTTTATTGTATGTACAAATACTTTGCTTTGTTTTTCAAGGTATTACTGAAGGGCTTTTCACTGTATAAATCCTTTTTATTCTATTTTTTCTGCTTGTTGGAATTCCAAACCAGAGATTTCTGAGAGATCCACAGGAATTTCACAAGTTCATGGAGTTGAGGGATTACTTTACTAGACATATTGGGCAAATATGAAAAATATTAACATAGAAACCTCTAAAAATCAAAATAGGAAAGTAACAGTCCTTGGTCCAGCTTACCTGGAAAATGTTGAACAATTTTTCACTTAAAATAGAAACAATAATCTTCTAATCAAAAGAGTGATGTTGGGCCTGGCCAGTGTGGCTCAGTGGTTGAGTGTCAA
>NW_005276019.1:0-404 GCF_000412655.1 Myotis brandtii | reverse complement strand
CCCATTTGTGAAACTGGGTTGTTTCTCTATAGCCTTTCAGCTTATCTGGCCCAACCCTTTCATTCCAACAATGAGGAACCAGAAGCCCCAAAGGTTCTGCGACTTCCCTAAGGAGACACAGCGTGGAACCTGGAGCTAGAACCCACATTGTCTGGCCCCCAGCCTTCACTCTCTCTCTTTCACCAGATACATCACCTCTGGCCTTGGCTGGATATTCTCCAATTGAATATGTGCATTCTAATCAAGGTCATTTCTCTGACAGAAGGAGAACGGCAGATTCCTTTAGACGGCCATTTCCTTGAGAGATCGCCTGAAGCTGACCTTAAGTCAGAAGAGATTGTGTTATCTGTTTATATTCCCCACTCTACACAGGTAAGGACTCCTGACCCGCTGCCCGCCCAGGG
>NW_005276018.1:0-404 GCF_000412655.1 Myotis brandtii | reverse complement strand
TCCCTTCTTTTCTGAAATCAATAAAAATATATTTTTAGAAATATTATTAGTAACTTTAGGAAGGTATGTGAAGATATTGCATCCATGAGACAAGAAAGTGCTATCCTGAAAATTTTTTCACAGAATAAGAAAGTCCTGGAAATTAAAAAAAAATAGTAGCAGACATTTTTTAAAAATTAAAAATAGTCTATGAAAGATAAATTCAAGGAAATGTCTTCAAAAGTAGGACAAAAAAAAATTGAGAAGATAGAAGCTTGGAAAGAAAAGCTAGAAAAGTTAGAGAATTTGTCTGGGAAGTCCAACATCTGAATAACAAGAGTTTGGAGAAAAGAAAAGAGAGGGGAGAAAGAGAAGGAAATAATGTAAGGAAGTTTCCCAGAATTATAGAACCTGAGATTCCAGAT
>NW_005276017.1:0-404 GCF_000412655.1 Myotis brandtii | reverse complement strand
GGCCTGTCGGCATCAATTAGAACAGCAGGACTTCAACACCCCCCAGTGGCAAGCCCAGCATGAGGCAGAGGAATCAAAGACTCAGCCATTTGACTTCCCAGGATTTGGGATTCGTTTTACTGAATGTTTTTGTTTCTATAAGCAATTCCAGGTTTTAGTGATTATGAAGGGGGAGGAACAGCAGGCCGTGGATCCAGGAACACACCCCTCGCCCCTCATTCAGAGCCCGGGAGAGGGCACTGGACTGAGCCCCAGCCACGCCGGCAGGCTCCCTTGGGAGCAGAGAGAACAGCCCCAGGGTGGCCCCTCTCCCCTCCCATAACTGGTTTCCAAACTCCAGTCTAGTAGCAGCACACTCAAGCTTATCACATTGCCACCGTGCCTCCTACACTAACATTGTCATA
>NW_005276016.1:0-404 GCF_000412655.1 Myotis brandtii | reverse complement strand
TTCATAAGTGGTTCTTATGAATATCTGATGCGGTTCTATAAGTTAAGGTTATTATAATAACCAGGAAAAGGTTAAGTGACGCACACTCACCAGAATGAACTGTATGGAGAATACTAAATAGCTGCCTCAAGTGCATGTTGATTACATATACCTGTATTTTTGTGTCTATATAGCTCTCTCAAATTACCTATCTCACCATCTATTAAAAACTATATGCCAATGTGATATAATAATATTCTATTGAAGAGTTGGTGGAAACATTTGCTAAAAATTATAAATGAAATCTCTATATTCTGTTCATGGTACAGATCCTTTTTTATTTATCATACTGTTGTTTTCTTATTTACTCATCTTATTAAGTACTAGGGGCCTGGTGCATGAAATTCATGCACTGGCGGGGGGGG
>NW_005276015.1:0-404 GCF_000412655.1 Myotis brandtii | reverse complement strand
TGTGGTGTGGGACGTCCGGGAAGCCTTTCTAAACAGGAGAAGGCACGGTTTCCTAATCTCTTTTCTCTTATCGCTAGTTGGAATGTAGATGCCAAGGCTGGAGCTCAGCAGGCGTTTTGCACCATGAGGGGCAGCCTCATGCTGAATAGAGGGGAACACAGACGGAAGGATCCCAGGTCCCTGACCCTGAAGATCCACCCTGTTGTGTGGTGGGCTCATCCCTGAATTTCTTTTACACCAGCAGTAACTTCATCCTGTTTTAGCTACTGCTATGTTGTATCTTTCAGACACAAGTAGGCAAACTGATGCCTAATTGACGAAGACACAGCCATTTACCTGTTTCTTCTTCTGCCTGATGGGAACTGCTTGCCTGCCAAGCCCTCTGCCTGAATCAGTTTCTGATA
>NW_005276014.1:0-404 GCF_000412655.1 Myotis brandtii | reverse complement strand
AGTGAAGGCTGTGAGGCAGTAAGGGGCATGGCTAGAGTTGATAAGCATGGAGGATGAGGCTGAAGGTCACTTCCAGTGAAATTTAAAAACAAACAAACACACACCTCATTACATCTGATTTTATGTGGGTACATTTAAGATGGAATGTGTGTATGAGTATGTGTGTTGAGTTATTAATGTAATTGAAATCTTGAAGGAAGTAGTGAATCTTTAATTTTTTTTTCAAAATAACTTTAACAGGGCCTTATTTAAAACTCCTTATTTAAAACTCAATATTTTTCTTTCATTTTTCTATTAGCCACTAGCTGTCTAACTGTACTAATTAAAATAATAAATGATAATTATCATGATAATTTTTGTTATATATATATATATATATATGGCATGAAAGACTAAATAAATAC
>NW_005276013.1:0-404 GCF_000412655.1 Myotis brandtii | reverse complement strand
TTTTCCTGAGTATTCTGGCTGCTATGGCTCAGTCTGCAGAGGGGGCCACAGCCTTATTACAGGAGTCCCCCAATATTCAAGGGGAATACCTTCCAATACCCTAATGCTTGCCTAAAACCACGAATAGTACTGAGCCTTATATATACAATGTTTTTTTGTGTGTGTGTTTTTAATACACACCTATCTCTTCACTTTGCAGCTTTTCTAGCTTCTCTGGCATATCCAAATTATTAGCATCATTACCCTTGTGTTTTGGGGACATAATTAAGCAAAATAAGGGCCCCTTGAACATAAGCACTGTGATATCATAACAGTCTATCTGATAATTACTATGGCTACTGAGTAACTAATGGGCAGGCAGTGTACACAGTGGACAGTGGACAAAGGGATGACTCATGTCCTGG
>NW_005276012.1:0-404 GCF_000412655.1 Myotis brandtii | reverse complement strand
CGTAGGTTCTGCCAATTAGATGGCCTCATGCAAAACTGGAAGGTGGAAGGGATGGAGAGTCCTACTGCTGTTGCTCCTGGCAAGCAAGGTCATAAAAGTGTGCATGCTTAGAGGCATCTATGGAAGCTGGGCTCAGCAGCTCAGTGTCTAGTCATCAGGTTCAAGGGTACTTCAAGGCAATTATGGCAGGAGTATGGAGGATGGCAGCAGCTTCCTGAAGTCTGGGCCACAGCTTCAGTAATTTGTCATTGAATTCAATAGCCTGTGGTATGCTTGTACCTTCTGTTTCGCCAGCCCTTCCACAGTTTGGTGAGCACCTAATACTTAATATATTAAATACCTATTAGTTTGAAATACCTAGAGTGGTTTCTCTTTCTTGTTTTGAGCTCTGGCTTTCAGGCATA
>NW_005276011.1:0-404 GCF_000412655.1 Myotis brandtii | reverse complement strand
AGCCTTAGCTAGCAGGCTATTCATGAACACAGTGTTGCTTCTCAGAAGGTGGTATCTGGTCTCTGGATGGACTAGTTAAAATGTAGATTATTGGGGTTCACTCTGATATATTGAAACAGAATGGGTGGAGGGACGGCTGGGGGAAAGTATGGGGTAGGGAAAGGGAGGAGGAAGAAAGAGAAAAGAATCATATCTATCTCAGATATCAGTTCCCAAACGGACCAGTCTGAGCCCTGGGGACTCCTGTCTGATCCCTCCCAGAGAGAGGCAAGAAGGAGGTGTTTTCACAAGGGGGTCCGTGAGACCTGGTATGCTTTGATGCCCAGGTGAAAAGATAGTACCAAGTTGGCCCCTTTCTGGCTAGCAGCTCTGTAGCACCATGAGACACAGCCTTGACCCAGACA
>NW_005276010.1:0-403 GCF_000412655.1 Myotis brandtii | reverse complement strand
ATCAATGGAAAAATATCCTCAGGTGAGAATTTTTAAATTTGTCAAATTAAAAAAATAAAATAATTTCACTTGTCTCTTCTTGCTTTTTTAATGCGGCCACTAGAAATTTTTAAATTACATAAGTGGCTTGCATTATATTTATGTTGGACAATGCTGCTTTAGATAGATTCAAGGTCCCTGAATAATAGAAATGAAAATGAACAAGGACTCACAGAAATTTGCTCTTTACTCAGTGTTTCAAACAAGCAATACTGTTTTATGGGTTTTTAATCTTTTTTCATTATTTTAATGCTCAGTTTATAAGTGAAAGGAATACAGCCAATATTCTTTAACAGTTTTCATCCTAAAACAAAAACAGCCCTACCTGGATTGGCTCAGTGGCTAGAGCATCAGCCTGCGAACT
>NW_005276009.1:0-403 GCF_000412655.1 Myotis brandtii | reverse complement strand
TTTTTTTCTTAGATTTAGAGTTAATCTAGGGAAAGAGACAGACCTCTAAACTGTATGACAACACCTGGGTTTTAGCAAGATTCCCACATGTTATATCTAGGCTTCAGTATATTTCCATCTATGTATGAAACAGGGGGCTAGATAGATGATGGTAACATTTTCCAGTTTTACCATCTATGTTCATGGGCAAATAGGCTAGTTCTGGGCAACCATACGACAACACAAAAGGCAATTCATCCTGCTTTTGTTTACTTATCAGTTTCCAAGGCAAAAACCCTTAAGAGGATAATAAGATGTATAAGTCCTTGGGTACCCAATGAAAATAAGATAATAAAGATAATATTCAATATTCATCAGAAAATTCATCAGCAAAATACTTCTGATTGAACAAATACAAAACAAC
>NW_005276008.1:0-403 GCF_000412655.1 Myotis brandtii | reverse complement strand
GTGTGTGTGTGTGTTTTATTTACACTCCTATCTTCCTGGAAAATAATTTCCTGGAACAAAAAATTGGGCCATAACATCATAGGTAGCCACAGTTCTGTATCCCCCCTTGTAATTAGTTTCATGCCTGTGCTAGACAACAAATCAATATCATCTGGGAGCATGATCACTCGGATCAACTCTTTGTAGAGTATGATCACACAAGTTTCTGGTTGTAGTGATTTCAATCTCTAGAAAGCTTAGGTTTTCCTATTGTTTTTGTGGTATGATTGCTTGGGGACAGTGGCTGTATATTAGCATTTTAGACTCTGAGATCACACATTTGAGTACTGCAACATAGCAAATACTAAGAAAGATTATCAAAGTTGTTACGCCCTAGCTGGTTTGGCTCAGTAGATAGAGCATC
>NW_005276007.1:0-403 GCF_000412655.1 Myotis brandtii | reverse complement strand
TACCGTTACCGAGTGCTCACGGCGGTTCCTGTGTTGTTGGAAGCAGCGTGGGGTGGCTTCCAGGCAGGATCATAGCTCTCACTCCGTGCAAGACCCTGAGGCAGTGGAATTGCTCCCATCAGAGTGTCGGGTGGCTCAGATCTCTGCGCCTCCCGTGGGTTTGTGGGACGTGGTGACAGGTCGCACCATCCCAGCCCTCCTGTGCCCCTTCCTAGAAGACTGCCAACTGCAGTCCTGTTTCCATGGAAAACACCCAGGAACATGCAGGAAAGCAGCAGAGAGAAATGAGCTTGGACGTCTCTGAGCTGACACTGCTGTTGGCACCGCGGGCGGCGTGGGGAAGGGCGTCTGTCCGTTCCTCGGGTGTGATGGAGACTCAGATACCGAGTTTCCCCTCAGACAA
>NW_005276006.1:0-403 GCF_000412655.1 Myotis brandtii | reverse complement strand
TGCACCAGGCTTCTAGTGGTTTATAAAACAATGCAGTGTATCCTATTGAAATTTCACATTTTATTTGTAAGAGTGTCATTTTTACAACATTTTTCCAAAACCACATTGTAGAAATTAAAGTATTAAAGCAAGCCAACACAGTCCTTTTTAAAATGAGGAGCAGGGATTAACATTAACACACATATTAACATTAAACATGGTTAACTTTGGAATGTGCCAGAAGAGATAGTTAATTTCAATTGATTGTATTCGAGTATAGTAGTTTCTCACCTGATATAACAGAAAATATGTTACCAGAAAAACTGATAAAATAAAAAATGGGCTAATGATATTTTTTGAACAACTGGTAGCTTTAGCCATTTGAAAACTGAAAAGAAAGTGTGCTTTATTTACTGTTCCATTT
>NW_005276005.1:0-403 GCF_000412655.1 Myotis brandtii | reverse complement strand
TTTGTCCTTGGTTTATAGGTCAAAATGCATGAGTTAAAAGCATATAAGGGGCAACTATTCTGGACCTCATTAAATAATGTGATAATTGCTATGACACAATAACAGTTGAACCAAAATATTGCAGACAATGGTTTTATGGCATATGCAGGAGTTAACCTGCTCTGGATTAATTCCAAAGGGACACTATAATCGAGAATGACCAAGAACCTTGCTAACTTGTGGGTCACCAGGGAGACTGCCAAGGCCTCACTGAGGTTCCGCCCTCTCCCTACAGCTGGGTTTGGACCCCCGTCACCAGTGATGGTAGCCCACAGGATTACCATCCCTGTGTGCTGGAAATCCTAGTATCACGAGTCTTCATTTATGACAGTGCCATATTTTTAAAAAATCATATGTTCATTTT
>NW_005276004.1:0-403 GCF_000412655.1 Myotis brandtii | reverse complement strand
ATAAGCAGCTGGTTTATGGGGGCTGCAGAGCAGGTTTGTGTGGGTGACCTGCTGCTCCTCCATATTGCCTGCAGTATTGGAATGAATGACTGTATATGATTCAACCCTCTGCTCATTTGGCTCAAATAGTGACAGGCAGCACGGACCATGCATTGTCTGAATACATGTTTGTGTGTGTAGGATGTGATATGGGACAACAACAAGGAGAAACTTTCAGTCTCAAAATAAAACCATCATTTAATGCAAATTCTATTCCCAAACCTCAGTACGACTACATGGCCCACGGCGGGGTAAAGGAGACCGAGAGAAAGCCCCATCCACACCCGTCTAGGGGAGCACCCCTGGATCCTCATCAAAATCCAAATAAAGGAGGACTCTCAATCCTGGAAGCTGGCCCCAAAGG
>NW_005276003.1:0-403 GCF_000412655.1 Myotis brandtii | reverse complement strand
GAGTGAGGCCCCTGAGGTGGACGTGCTGATGTGTTTGAGAAAAAGAGCGACTGGAGGTGAGGGTGACAGGAAATGACCACAGAGAGGAGAGGGACCAGGGCAGAGACTTGGTCTGGAGGTCGGCAGTTTCCAGAGGCATTGCTGGCGGAGATTCCCTGGGAAGAGTCTGAAGCCTTGGCCCTGGGACCCTCCGAGCTTTAGATGTTGGAGGGAAAAAAGCAGCCAGCAAAGGAGTGGCCATGGAGGTAGGAGGAGAGGAGAGTGTGATGGGGGGAGGGTCGGGTGGGGGAGGTGGGGTCATGGAAGCCACGTGCAGCAAGAATGTCAAGGAGGAGGAAAAACCAAGATGGCGACATAGGTAACACTGGAGTTTGCTGCCTCGCACAACCACTTAAAAAATACA
>NW_005276002.1:0-403 GCF_000412655.1 Myotis brandtii | reverse complement strand
ACACTCTCCTCTTCTACAGGACGCTGACTACACCAGGGAGGCAGGACGGGACCAGACGGGGGCACGACTCAGAACATGTACACGACTCTGCTGTCTTTTTGTAAACAAACACAAATACGAAAAAGGGGCATGGATAACTTATTTGAATAATGAATGTGATATTATTCAGTCTGACATAAAATGGAAATAAAAGGCAACGTGAACTCCGTACTGCCTACAGCAGCTTTCACATGCCTCTTTTTCTCCAAGGAGATCTGGGGCAGAATGCCAAGCGGAACCTTAGTTCTCGAACTTAATTCATTCCAGGAGGCTGCTCGAACACTGAAGCATTTTTCCCTTAGAAATAATGTAAATTGATTAATCCATTCCAAATGATTCCCTGTTTTAACCCTTCTTATATACA
>NW_005276001.1:0-403 GCF_000412655.1 Myotis brandtii | reverse complement strand
GAGGCCGACCTCTCCTTGGCTTCCTGCTGCCGCCTGCTGCAGGCCTAGCAGGCTATCGTCCCACGGACACAGACATGCCTATGGCCATCCCTTCTGTCCATGTTCAGGCCTCTGAAAAAATTTCAGGTCTTAGAATTTCTTTCATGAAAAAATAATAGGATGAATGGCCATTGCTATCTTGTATCCCTCTCCTTTTCTTGAAAAATTCTGAAAATAGAATACATTGTCTTCTGGCGCTGTAAGTTGCAGTAGCGAAATGTGAAATTATCCTCATAGGTGGAAAGGGTGGTTTCTAACAAAACCAATTCTTTCCCCCATCCACTGGTTTCCACCACCACCTCACCACAGGAAATGACTGTTACTACATCTAGCTAATAGATATTACCACAGGAGAATGTTTTTT
>NW_005276000.1:0-403 GCF_000412655.1 Myotis brandtii | reverse complement strand
CCTGGGGCCACTTCTTTTTTCTTTTTTTATTAATGAGTTTATTTGAGCCAAACTGATGACATATTCTGGGGAGCAAGATCTCGAATGCTCCCCTCCTGGGGCCTTTTCTTAATCTCCTAGAAAATGTGTGATTGATAAGATCTTTCTTTGTCCTTCCCTTTTGGCATAGGTCTTACTCTAGCTTTATGTTAAAACCTTTTGTATCCTTGTTTTAATCCCCTTTTAAAGCAGGAACCCTGTCTTGTAAGTATCCATACTCCTTCATAGCATACTGCACATTGTTTTACTTAACAGTATCATCTTCATGAATGTTTATTGAATCTATATCTTTCCCCCTCTTCCTTTTCCTGCTTCCCTACACATTGAGGTAAGGAGGGTGCATGTGTAAAGAAAGAATATAAAA
>NW_005275999.1:0-403 GCF_000412655.1 Myotis brandtii | reverse complement strand
CTCTGACACGCGTGTCATAGGTTCACCATCACTGCTACAGGGGAACCAGGAAGATCATAAATATTAGCCTCACCATTGTTGGTTGAATCATTTTAAGTAGCTTTGTGGGTGGATGTCACACGTGAGCTTTAACAACAGGCTTGATAAGGTCAGTGTGGACGATGAAGGCACAGGCCTCACCTCTGAATTCCTTCCAGACCACCAGTGCCTAAGAAAAATCACTATACCTTCAAAAGTCATAAAACCCCAAAAAAGCCTCAAGATTAAGCAGATATTCTGAGCACCTGCTTCAGTTATAGTCAATTACCTTCCACGTGATGCTTATTTCCTTGTCAGATGTTTATGGTCCCAATACCAAAAGTCCACTGGGGATCCTGCCTGCTCTCCCTCTCAAGGCATCAGC
>NW_005275998.1:0-403 GCF_000412655.1 Myotis brandtii | reverse complement strand
GATTGAGAAATTACACCACACTGGAGCCTGCTCTGGGATCTATATGCATTCTTTATGGACTCCTCAGAACATCCCTATATAGTAGGTGTAGTTATTAAGACAGGGAGTACTGGTGAGGAAGGGGCTGGCTTTCCTTCTCCTTCCTCTTGGAGGGGGTAGAACACATGTGCGAAAGCAAGGAGAAAGTGACTGTTCTATTTTTAGGTGTCTGTGGGACAGACATAGAAATATCCACCTAGATCTGTCTTTTGAACTAAAAAAAATTCTCAGTTAAAGTCATAAGCAGAAAGCTATGGGATAAGGAGTCTGTTATGTGAGGAAACGCTCAAGAGTGGGCACAGAGAAAGGATGCTCCGTTCCTCAGATCCCAGGAAGAATGGTCACGGAAACAGCAGAGTTATTT
>NW_005275997.1:0-403 GCF_000412655.1 Myotis brandtii | reverse complement strand
GCACTGCCTGGGGCTCAGCTCCACCGGGAATGAAGGTTTAGGGTACTGTTCCAGGTAAAGAGCCCCGGAGAGCTGTGGAGCTGGTTGAAGGAAAAGGAGGTGCGATAGGGAGTGATGAAGTCAGACAGTTACCAATGTACTGCCTCTCAGCTCCAAATCCTCCCTTCGTTGCCTTGATCATGGAGCTAGACACTGTAGACATTTCTCTGCCATTGGGCACATGCGAAGCTTCTTTAGAGGATGCTGGAGGGGCACCGAGGGAGGAAAGGGGAGCCTTCCCGTTTGCAGTGCGCTCCTGTTCTGCTTGCCCAGCGTCACCTGTGGAATATGTTAAAGGACTCTGAGTGGCCTTATCCTCCTGTAATCTAAAAAAATATATATTTTTATTGATTTCAGAGAGAGG
>NW_005275996.1:0-403 GCF_000412655.1 Myotis brandtii | reverse complement strand
AATATGTAATACTTTCAACAATAAAGATTTAAAAATACTTCCAGAGAACTATTTATTAAGATAATGCAGATTGTTTATAATGTAAGAACAGAGATTCACTTTAGGTAGAACTTGGCCCTGCAGACAAAAATATGTCTTTACTCTCAGTGTATTGCAAATTAAGAGAGTAAATAATAGAAGATTTCTGTAATGGTAGTTTAAAATACATATGTTTTGCATTTTGAATTACATTTAAAGTTAATAAATTATTTGAAAGAGACATTTTCAAGGTTGTGGATAACAGTAAATTCTTCAAAGTACTAGGAGTCAACTGTAAAAAGGTACAGCTATTTGTGAGAGCAGCAATGCAAAGGTATACACGTGGGAATAAGTTATTTGAGCTCTGGGTATGAAATGAAAAGCT
>NW_005275995.1:0-403 GCF_000412655.1 Myotis brandtii | reverse complement strand
TTAAGGTGAGCTTACCCAAATGGTGTTAATTGGTAGATTAACGGGAAGAATTGACACCTTTATGATGCTGAGTTGTCCTGTCCAAGAACATGGTGTGCTTCTCTGAGGGTTCAAGTCTTTTTTCTTTTTATCTCTTAGAAGATTTGGGCTTTTTCTTCAGGTAGATATTTAAAATTTCTTCTTAAATTTATTTCTAGGTGACTTGTATTTTAGAATAGGATAGGATAGAATAAAATAGAATAGAATTAGGATCTTTCATTATATCTTATAACTTGATTGTTATTTTTATATAGGAAAGCTATTGATTTCTATATAAGTTTTTTATGTCACCATATTACTGAACTCTTTCATTGGTTCTGATTCTCTTGGGATGTTTAGGTAAACAGTTGTATCAAGAATCAGA
>NW_005275994.1:0-403 GCF_000412655.1 Myotis brandtii | reverse complement strand
TCCCACCTCTCATGGCTCAGACAATGGCTTGGGAACAGCCAGCCCTGCTCACAAACAGCCTCAGCATGTGAGTCCCTGCAGGGTAATGGGCAGGTGGGTGCCAGGGGAACACAGAACAGAAAGTGGGAAGTGAGCACATACTCACCTGCTTGGAATTTACTCCTGGCACATGAAACCCCAAGTGCCCCCAGCTTGCATCAGCCCCATGAGGGGCTAGCATTCGCAGCCCTAGCCAGGGGCTTAGGGCATGGCTTGCAGCCCAGGAGTTTGTAGCATGCCCAGCTGCTTCACCCCAATCTTCTATAGTGTGCAGTGGGGCAAACTGTCATCAGCCACGGTGCCCGCCCCAGCTGTGAGCACAGCTCCATTCCCCTTCTGCCTCTCTCTGCCCTCTCCCTTTCAC
>NW_005275993.1:0-403 GCF_000412655.1 Myotis brandtii | reverse complement strand
CCCCACCCCAAGGGACCTCAGTCTCTGGGGGCAGTCCGACTTCCAGTGGTTTCCTTGGCAGACAGGACAGGGCTTCAGGGGTCTAATATGCCTCTTGGGGCAATTCCAGTGCATAAGTCCACCCTGTCTACAGTTGTAGCAGGTGACTGGGACTGACCGTTTGCCTCTGGGCTCTGACTGGGGGCTTCTGCTTTCCCAAAGCCTGGCTACTATGATCTTCTCTATTTCTGTAGCCTTAGTCTGGTCTCTCTTGTTTCTCCTCTTTTCCTCCTCCAGGTCTCTATTATAGAACACAGAGGCGGCAATCTTCAGGAGATTCTCTAAAGTATTCTTGGGACTAATAGCCAATTTCTGCAATTTTCTCCCGATGTCTGGGACAGCCTGAGTGATAAATTTGTTCTTT
>NW_005275992.1:0-403 GCF_000412655.1 Myotis brandtii | reverse complement strand
AGGCACCAACTGAGAAGATGGGAGACCTAGCGATGCCTCAAATTCACTTTAAGGAAGCGCAGAATTCAGGCTTCTTTTATGTGAAGGGAAGGGGAAGTGGGAGGGGCAAGAGGTGACTGACCCCAGACCTCTGGGCGCCAGCAGGGGTTCGAGGAAGACTGTGCTTAGTCTGTTGATGTGAGTCCGGCACAAGGTTCCTGCCAATCTTTGATAAATAATGCGTACGTTCCCCCATCGGCTGGGAGAGGCGCTTCCTGGTAAGGGGCTGCTTTTGTGAAACTCCAGGGGCAAGGAGGGAACTCTAGGGATTAGAATGCCCATAGGTAAGAAGGGGTCCGCCCGCAGGGAGCATACGGACAGAGGGGTCACTTCCCTCTGTGGCATCGCCCTGATCACCCAGCCC
>NW_005275991.1:0-403 GCF_000412655.1 Myotis brandtii | reverse complement strand
CAAATAAACGAGGCATGTGGCCCACAGGCCGCGAGTTTGACATACTTGTTTTATAGAATAACAGCAGATCACAGTAATTTCTCAAGGTACACATCATCATAGATTCAGTTGCATGTTACAGAAAACCCAAAGTACCAGGATTTTCTACCTCCTGTATGAGAAGTCAAGAAGATCAACCTGGAGAGAATGACAGTGCAGTGATGTGTTAAGGTTCCTCCCTGAGCTCCATATCATTGTGTCTAGTGTTTGGCTGTAGCCCTTATAATCCAAGGTGACTGGTGGATCTTCAGTAATTGCATTCATTTTTACACAGAAGAATGTTAGAGGGGCAAAGAAGGGTAAATCCTGCCCCCATCCATTGCTTAAAGGAGATGTTCTGATCATATCAAAAAGTACTAAGAGC
>NW_005275990.1:0-403 GCF_000412655.1 Myotis brandtii | reverse complement strand
ATACAAGAGGTTTAGAGTTCTAACAGTCCCCACCTTTAGGACAGACAGAAAAATAGTTCTCACCTCAAATAACTAATGTGTTGGTCAGATAGGAAGTAGCAATTAAGTGACAAGGACTGCCACACCACCCAGGGTGTGACATTGTGCTTTGAGAGCCTCTCAAAGGCCGCATTGACTCAGGATGACATCAGAGGAGAGGTGGGGAAGCCATGCATTGCCATATAAACATGGCCCCTTTCCTACCTCATGGCTGAAACAGCTGCTGTGACAGCCTGAGCAGCCTTTGCATAGCAGCCACCTCCACCATGAAGATCATTGGGGGCCTCCTCCTGCTGTTCACAGTGACCTACATCTGCAGCAGCTCAGGTGAGGGAAGGGTAGAGAGTGAACAACCATTAAGCTT
>NW_005275989.1:0-403 GCF_000412655.1 Myotis brandtii | reverse complement strand
CAGATACACACGCTCTCACACAGACACGGCGTGCACTGCTCCCTCCGGCCCTTCATTACTTTCTGGCGAAGGCACCAGGGAGGGTGGTTCTCCCTAAGGCTGTGGAAGGTTCCAGTGCAGAGACTGCAAACAGCACCCTGAACTGGGGCCGAAGCTCTGCTCCTCTGTTGGCACCTTAGTCTGACTCCAGGAAACCGGCGGAGCTTTCTGCTGTCAGTCACATGTGAGGGCCTGTGGCCGAGTGCCGGCGCTCGCACCCACCTGCTGCTTGTTCTCTTTGGAGTACGGCAGCATGGTGGACACGTGGAACATGATCTCGTGGCCTTGGTAGAGAGTATAGACCGAGTGGATCCCTGTGGTGTCATCTGTAAAACACGAACACGCACTGAGTGGGTGCAGTGAA
>NW_005275988.1:0-403 GCF_000412655.1 Myotis brandtii | reverse complement strand
GGGCGGGTGGGCAAGGCCGTGCGATTTCACGTGCTGGGCCTCTAGTAATATATGGATGTTTGTTTTAACCACCTTCCCAAAGTGGGATACAGTGGGTGGCATTGACCTTGGTGAGATGAAGGTCTAGGCCAAAGGCAGTCTATTCACATTTGTAATACATAACATTAAATAGGAGCTTTGTAAATTGCTATTCACATTATTTATTCTGACTGTTAAATCTAGATGAGGGTAAAAGGTATTCATTTTATTATTCTCTCAATTTCAGTTTTCTATGGGCTTAAATTAAGAAATGGGGGGAGGGGGATTAATGTTGTTTTTGGAATCAGCAGGAAGGAGTACAAGAGAATCCAGGAAGCTAGAAAGCTTTTTTGTACCTGGTAGACTTGGTTCCTGCTTTTAGACA
>NW_005275987.1:0-403 GCF_000412655.1 Myotis brandtii | reverse complement strand
GTTTATTTGGTCCACTGGGTGGTCTGTTCTTGGCAGAGATTGCCGGCCCCAGGATGAAGGACTTGCAGGCTTCCCAGAGCTACAAGCCCTTCTGCTCAGTCCTTCAGCCTCCACATGGCCAGGTGCCCCCCAGCCTGCCTACCAGGCCCCCTCAGCCCGGTGTCTTCTCCACGCCGCCTCCTGCAGGCAGCACAGCCTTCCAGGAACCCCTCTCAGCCGCTCCCTCTGCCCCTCCCGTGTCTTTCCAGGGACCAGGTTCTTCGAATCCTGGCCCAAAATGAGATGCAGCTTTCCCTTCTCAGGGACCTGGAGGGCCTGAAGCCCCAGAAGGTGAGGACTGCTCAGGGCTCGGGGACATGCTCTCCCTTCTCTCACAGTGGCTTGCACCTTTGGCTCCCTGGTT
>NW_005275986.1:0-403 GCF_000412655.1 Myotis brandtii | reverse complement strand
AATTCAGTGCACAGAATTGTCAGGGGCCTGCTGTATCCTGGGTACTTCACTGCTTTCAGCACCTCACAGCCTGTTCTATGTTCTGCTCTGCCCTTCGGCAATCTCAAGTCCTTAAGCAAATTACTTCACTTTCTGAGCCTCATTTTCCTCATTTGTGAAATGATGGTTCCTGCAACAAATAACAATAGCAACACTCTCGGGCCCATTTTATGTCAGGCACTTTTCATACCTGGATTCATTTAGTTCTTACAACAACCCTATAAACTCAGAACTATCGTTCTCCCCTGTTCACAGATTCATAAACTGAGACACATGCCTGTATTACGTTGCAGGGTCAGGATTTAATTAGGCTGGCCTAATCCAGAGCCTAAAGCCTTAACTTCCATGCTTCTTCTCTTCCTAC
>NW_005275985.1:0-403 GCF_000412655.1 Myotis brandtii | reverse complement strand
TTTAGAAGAGAAGGAAAGTTGGTCAGCACTAGGAAGTAAGAAATTTTTTAAAAATTTAAATTATTCATTGTTTAAAGTATCACATATGTCTCCTTTCTCCCCCATTGACCTCTCTCTGGCCATTCCCACTCCCCAGCACATGCTCTCACCCCCCTACTGCCTGTGTCATTGGGGGAAATAAGAAATTTTTACTTCAAAATCATCTGGTGAGAATGGCAATGAGTACACCTGGGACGTTCTCACATTTCCTGCACTCCCATAGGCGTGGGGTTTCTGGCTAGTAATATCATCGTCCTTCTGCGAAACCGCCCCCCCCACACATACCACTTGGGGGCATATTGGACACCCACAATCGAGAAGGTTGGAAGAAGAAAGAATAAAAATTAGTGAGCACCATGGCAAA
>NW_005275984.1:0-403 GCF_000412655.1 Myotis brandtii | reverse complement strand
AAGCAGGCAGGCAGCTGGTGGCCACTTCCTCTGGGGGAAGCTCCACCTCAGCACAGGGCAGGGACGACATGGGCCTGCTCGCAACCCCCAGCTAGCCAGCCTCCAGGCTGGGCATCACCAAGGGCCCGCGCATGCCCCGCTGGTGGCCACTCCCATCAGGGGTCCCTCCCAGGACAGGTGGCAGGGCATGCTTGCTCGCTAACCCAGCTGGGTGGCACAGTGTACAGGCCCACACACCAGTGGCCACTCCAGCCAGGGGCCACTCCTGGGCAGCACCTGACTGGTCGTGACTATTAAGTGCCTGACTGCTTGTGACTAATTAGCAAATCTGGGCTAATTAGCATATTCCCCGTTTATATATATCAATTTGCCCTCTAGCAAAGCAGATATACATATCAAAGGT
>NW_005275983.1:0-403 GCF_000412655.1 Myotis brandtii | reverse complement strand
AAGAATTCCAAGGACATGGAGCTTCCAGGGAGCAGACCAGGATTGGCCTGAGCCAGCCTGATTTCAGAGTCCGGGCTCTTCACCAGTCTACCCTGGCCTTCTGGTCCGAGCAGGGCTGTGTGTCTAATTTTAATCCCTCATACTGTAGCAGAAGTCCTTCTTTCTCCTGCCAAGTAACACCAGAAATGGCCATCAGCCTATGCCAACTTGAGTGGCTTCTTCCGGGCTTGGTGACAACTCTAAGCCGTCAGCCTGGTTAAATGACCCACTGTTTTGTATCCTTTTCCAAAGGATTATGGTGGCATGGAGTTACAGAAGAACCACAACAGTAAATCCCTGTTTACTGTCTGGCTTTGCACAAGTGACCCGTCTGTTCTGAATTTCAGTTTTGTCATTCTTCAAA
>NW_005275982.1:0-403 GCF_000412655.1 Myotis brandtii | reverse complement strand
TTTCCCTTGTCCTTCCAGCTGTAAGGGTGGGAAAAATTTCTCTCTGTTGCCAGACTCTGGATGTATTAACACCCCTCCACCTTTCAACAACAATTCTACAGTTTTCTGACACTAACTAGATGTCTCATAATTCAATTCAATCCTGACACTATCTACCCAGAGTTAGTGCAGACCCTCACAGGTTAAGGGGCTCAGTCCCATAAGATTGCCCCCACTTCAGATGCCAGCCACAAGTTCCAGACCCCCAGGTGATCCATACTTCTGTCCAACTTGGTGACAAATTCAGGGGTCTCACTATGCCTCTGTAGGTTCAGTAATTTGCTAGAATGACTCACAGAATTCAGGAAAGCACAGTACTTACAATAAAGTTTTATTATAAAGGATACAACTCAGGAACAGTCAA
>NW_005275981.1:0-403 GCF_000412655.1 Myotis brandtii | reverse complement strand
GGAAGATAGTTATATGACTCAAATATTTAATGATGTCAGACTAAGCTAATCTCACACAGCCACCTCCACAATAAAGACATGCCTGCTCCAGGAAACAGACCAATCCCAACTCTCTCTCCCAGCAAGCCAGCCACCTGATCCCTCATGCTTTGGGTTTCCCTTTGCTGTCTTCTGAGCTTACCCTCCTGTTCATAGACTTTATCCAAAAGACAGTAAATTTAATGATATTTCCACTCACTGAATTCTAATCATATTTCAGAACTGTCTCCCTGGGATTACTCCTAGAGCACAACGATTAGCAATTTGAGCATTCCCCAAATCTTCAGATAATTTTTCCTAGCAAAGGAATGACTTTCACTAATTAAACTCTCATAAAAAAATCATACCTCCCCACTGCATCTCT
>NW_005275980.1:0-403 GCF_000412655.1 Myotis brandtii | reverse complement strand
CTTTGGCACTTATCAACCTGGTTTTGAGCAAGTGATTTAAGTTCTACAAGTTTCTGTTTCTTCATCTGTAAGATGGAGATAATACAACTATTATAAAGATACAATCAGATGATTTGTACAAAAATATTTGTCATGATCCTATTTCTGTGTCTTCCTCCAAGATTAACATAACCGCTACACTACTTTTATGTCTAGTACTTCCACTTCTATAACCATATCAAGAACTTTTACTATATTATCTCATTTAGACTTCACAAAACCCTCCATATCATGGCCTTTATTATTTAATATTAACAGATGAAGATATTAAAGCTTAGGAAGTAGAATTCACTTTCTTAAGGTAACATAGCTATCAAGTGGTAGAGTCACTTGGTCCAGAAAGATACTATCCTATCTAATAATA
>NW_005275979.1:0-403 GCF_000412655.1 Myotis brandtii | reverse complement strand
AAAAAAAATGCAAAAACATCAATGAACCTTAAAATAATTATGTTGAGTGAAAGTAGCCAGACCAATATGATTCCATTTGTATAAAACTCAAGAAAATGCAAACTAATTCAGAGTGACAGAAAGCAGATAAGAGGTTACAGGGGCATGTCAGAAAGGGAGGCATGGAAGATGCATCACAAAGGGCACAGGGAAACTGGGAGATAAAGGATAAGTTCACTATCTGAATCCTGGTGATGTTTATACGTATGTCAAAGCATCAAATTGCACAATTTTAACACATACAGTGTGTTGTATGCTAACTATACCTCAAAACTTTGAGAAAATAGGTCAATTCAGTTAATAAACCATTAGATAGACAGGGTGTCCCCAAAAAAATGTATACAAACTTTAACAGCTGATAGCT
>NW_005275978.1:0-403 GCF_000412655.1 Myotis brandtii | reverse complement strand
TTTGACAATCGAAGGCAAAAGTGGTCCCTGCCCCTGGAAATCTCTTTCTTAGCTTAAAGGAGGCAAGGAAGCAAGTCGATAAGCCTACAGCCCAGCATCCCAAACCTCCTTACTTTTCTGTTTCTTCCATACCCAGATAAGCGTGGTAGCTGCTGAGTTTAAAGTTTAGGTTAGCTACTTGGTGCCCTGTACAGGTACCAGAAGTGATCTCCCAACTGCTTCTGCTTTTCCAAGGCTGCCTTTGAAGAGGGCTGTGATGAATTGCACCAATAGTGCTGTAGGTGGCGCTGTGTACTCAGTGCAGGGTGGCCAGCGTGTCTCCCAAGATTTGTGTTAGAGGACATGGCCTCTGGCATCTTTTTAGTTAAACTTGATCTATCTGCTCAGCGTCTTTTGAGCAAGT
>NW_005275977.1:0-403 GCF_000412655.1 Myotis brandtii | reverse complement strand
GGTCCAATTAGAAGGCACGTTGTAACCTTGTCTCCAGTACCTGTTCTGACTTTGGCAGCCAGTCAGCTACCAGAAGATAGATACTAACAGTGGTGGCCCGTCAAAGGCAAAACCAACTACGTAAGAATCGGGAGAGCTCCCCAGCTCCGGTGAGCAGGCTGTCAGCAGTGACTTGTCCTAAGACTCCTGCAGGGAGCAGCAGGCTGTGGGCAGGGACATTGCCATCAGGATTGTGTCTCCATCGGGCAGCTGAACAGGAAGCGTTTATCTCCGTGTCTAACTGGTGCCAGGAAGACACACTCCTCAGCTAACCATGTATGAGACGAAGAATGGGGATTTGGAGGGTCTGTGTCTGACCTGTCATAGGTGAACAAGGGAGAGCATCTGCAAGTTCTATTGCGTC
>NW_005275976.1:0-403 GCF_000412655.1 Myotis brandtii | reverse complement strand
AAAAGAGAGCTCAGCAGACAGGGGCCTGGGTGTGGGCACAGGGTGGTTTTATGTGTAACCTGCCAGGGCAGTGGGCTCGGAATTGAGTCTTTCCAAGCAGAAAAGATCCGGATTGTTTCCCGTGTAGACCTATCCCACCCCTGGCAACCTCCCGGAAACTCTGTTTATTCTCTCGGGTCCCAGGCAAAGGAGAGAAGAGCTTTTCTCATGGTCCCTCGGAGGAAATGGAGTAAAAAGCTTGGCAGCTGCAGTCAAAGAGGAAACAAACAGACAAACAAACCCTCAAAGACTAAGACAATGATGCCATGTGCACTGGGGCTCGTGTGGAATTTAAAGGGGAGAAGCCGGAGGAGGTGCACATGATGAAACAGACCCTAGACTAGTGATGGCGAACCTATGACAC
>NW_005275975.1:0-403 GCF_000412655.1 Myotis brandtii | reverse complement strand
AATAAAGTTTCCATCAACTGAGATGACCCTAGAATAGCTTTTGGAGGGGAAATCAGTAGTTCAATTTAGGTCATGTGAAAATTGAGTTATGGTACACCAGTTGTCCATGATCTTTAATAAAATAAAAATTCCTATTTAAATGTATTTATTTAAGTTTTAAAAAATAAGTTGATTAATAAAATAATTGAATAGTAGTACTCTGATAAAGCAAGTGTCACCATAGTTGTAAATGAATGGCTGAAATTTGGGAAATATGACTCAAATCACAGAGCTGATGAGTGACCTTGCTGATTCTATGTCACTACTCTATGGATCATGTTACCATTACATTAGACTCTTGAAAAAGCAAATGATACTCAAGTAAACTTTAAAAAAATATGTTTTTATTGATTTCAGAAAGAGG
>NW_005275974.1:0-403 GCF_000412655.1 Myotis brandtii | reverse complement strand
TTTTGTTGCCTGAGTTTTGTGTCATATGTAAAACTTCATTTCCCAGGCCAATTACATGAGTCATTTCCCTTATGTTTTCTCCTGTTAGTTTTATGATTTGGGTCTTACATTTAAGTCTTTAATCCATTTTGAGATGATTTCTGTATATGGTGTGAGATAAGTGTCTAGTTTCATTGTTCTCCTTGTGGCTATCCACTCAACATTATTTATTGAAGAGACTATCCTTACTCTGTGTCCTCGGCACCTAGTCTATTATCAGTTGACAATAGATGTATGTAATTATTTCTGGGCTCTCTGTCTGTTCCATTGGTCTATGTGTCTATCTTTATGCCAACATGATACTGTTTTTATTACTGCAGCTTCATGATATATATATTTTTTATTGATTAAGATATTACATATG
>NW_005275973.1:0-403 GCF_000412655.1 Myotis brandtii | reverse complement strand
TCATGGGTTGATGCTCAATCACTGAGCCACATTGGCCCGGCTCTCTTATCTTTTACTTACTCCTTAGAATTACTGATTACTCCTTCAATATCTGTCTTTATGTGTGCAATTAAATAACTATGTATATTTGCATGTGTGATATATTAGGAGAGCATCGAATATGCTTCTTCTTCCCACATATATGTTGATTTAAATAAGTTTGATTACATTCGCAAGTTGGACAATGGATCTGTTTCCCTAGTCTTCATGAATTACAACTATCTCCAGTCAGGAGACCACTGCTTTGTTACCATATACCACAGTGTTGAAAATTTGGTATTCTTGAATATGAATAAAATGATGAGTTGAAGATATGATAACTCTATAAGTGTTTCTAAGAATTCCAGGTGTTTTTGTTTGTTTG
>NW_005275972.1:0-403 GCF_000412655.1 Myotis brandtii | reverse complement strand
GCGCCCTGCCATCCCTGTCAGGGTTGAACCTGCCCTGAGTAGGTACCATGTCCCTTCAATAAGACTGAGGGATCTGTCTTCCCTGGATCATACTGTCCCTCCCTGAGGTCTGCTCCCCAGCAGTCTGGGTGTTCCCGGAGGGCAGTCTCTGGTATCTCTGATCAAAGGGCCTTCTTTAGGCTTTTACTCTCATCGGGCTGAAATCTCTCCCAGACACTTTGTCTCCCCCATTAGATTTTCCTGTGCCAGGGGTTATTCATCCCTCACCAGATTTAGAGTTTCCCTGGAGCAAAGACTTGTCTCCACCATCAAACTGCGATTCCCCCTCCCTCAAGAACAAAGATTGTGTCTCCCCTATCAGACTGGGGTCTCTTCAAGGGACTCATTTACGCAACCAGATCGG
>NW_005275971.1:0-403 GCF_000412655.1 Myotis brandtii | reverse complement strand
CTCCCAGGGATGACCAGGAAGAAGCTATGGAAACACACCTGCTCCAGGATATCTCGATGTTTGATATTCAGAGGAATAGCAGAGGCTATTGGAAGACTTGAAGGTCCTGAGGAAATCATTGCAATGGGGCATGTAGATTTTCATTCCTGGGATCTTTGCAGCTCTGTAAATGACATATGCTTCCTTGACATGCCTGTTTTTGATACCTGCTAGCAGCACGTTCACAATTAAATCACCTTAGACATTGATCACTAAACCCATCTATGCCTTCCTACCTTACCCGCTTAGGGCTCCTGCTAAAAATAGGAGGATGCTAGTTGATGAAATAAATTTCAATTCTATCTTCTTGATTTTGTCTTTTCTTTTTATACTACCTCTCTTTAGCTCATGTGTACCATTTTTC
>NW_005275970.1:0-403 GCF_000412655.1 Myotis brandtii | reverse complement strand
GATGGCTCCTGCTCTTCCTCTGAGGCTCTAATTTCCCGCTTTCTCACTGCAGTCCCCAGAGGAGGGGGTCACACTTCTGCTGGCAGATGACATGAGGGCAGTGATGGGGACTCTCCTCACCAACATGATACTGTACATAGAAAACCCAAAGTACTCGACCAACAAACTAATTGATTTAAGAAACAAATTTGGTAATGCAGCAGTTTACGAAATTAACAGCCAAAAATCAATGGTACCTTTATGCACCAATAATGAATTCTGAGAAAGGGACATCAAACTAACAATCACATTTACCAGTGCATCAAAAAAATTATGATATTTAAGAATAAACTTGACCAAGCAGGTAAAAGGCTTGTACTCAGAAAAATACAGGATTATGAATAAAGAGATAGAGGAAGATATA
>NW_005275969.1:0-403 GCF_000412655.1 Myotis brandtii | reverse complement strand
CAGCACTGAAAGTACTCTCCCACCCTTAATGGTTGAGATCTGTGCTCATTTTATTACACTATACCCTATTAGTTAAAGGCCCCTGGGGTGATGTATGGTCCCATATTAATATTAGAAGTAGATACATTTCTCACAAGCAATTAGGTTGTGTTTTTCTTGAACTATGAATTGTGTAATTGGTCACATTTCTCTCTGTTGGCTGGTAGGAAGCTTAGAATCAAATTTGCTTCTCAATGTTTAGTAAGTCTAAAGAAATTCATGGTATATATTCTTATGCTCTCTTTACTCCTAATTCTATTTAATATCTTTATTTTTTCCCTTTGCAATGTATTTTTACCTACATTTAACTAATGCATACATACTTTTTTTCTGATAGTTCAGTTGATTTTTTTTTTCAGATTTA
>NW_005275968.1:0-403 GCF_000412655.1 Myotis brandtii | reverse complement strand
GTGACATCGGACCACCTTCAGAAACTGCCTAACAGGGCTGGTGGCTATCCTCAGCCGCGACCTCTAGAATGATTGAGAGAGAGTTTGAATTTTTTTTACACATTTCAAAAGGCGTATTTACATTTTAAGTGTATGAGTAAATGGACTGAGCAAAGAGAGAAACTGAAGTTGTAAGAAGGAAGACTCAAAACATTCCCATTCCAAGAGACATGGTACAGACTGACGAATCTCAGATGGGAAGGGGGAGGGGGCCGGAAGAGATTAACCAAAGAACTTATTTGCATCTATGCACTGCCCGTGGACACACACCATCCTGCGGTGAAGGCCTGGGGTGGGGCGGGCACTGGGTAGAGAGGGGCAATGGATGGGGGAAGGAGGGGACATCTGTAATACTCTCAACAAT
>NW_005275967.1:0-403 GCF_000412655.1 Myotis brandtii | reverse complement strand
TCTCTCCCTCTCCCTTCCTCTCTGAAGTCAAGAAAGATAAAACAAAATTCAAAAGATGATTCTTATGTCACTCCAAATTTAAGAACTTGGTGAGATGGGCTTAACAAAATAGGCAAAGTATGAGCAGTGTCAAAGAAAACAAATGGGAAATGTGAGGTCTAGAGCCAAACGAAAAACACAATTCTAGAATGCGGAAGTTATTAATTTTGTAAATGATGATATGTCAAATAAGATCATGACTAAAAGCTGGTCATTGAGTGAAACAGCATGAAGGTCAATATGACCTTAAAAAGAACACTTGATGTAGCCCTTTAATTTTAATCCTTCTTCTTGAATCATGAATATTATTTATTCTTCTCCATAACTAAACATTTTTACTGTACATGTATATATCAATAAATAC
>NW_005275966.1:0-403 GCF_000412655.1 Myotis brandtii | reverse complement strand
TTAGGAATATTCATGAACATTTATGGAATGCTTATTGTGTACCGTGCCTTTTTAAAAAGTAGTTTATATACACTTAACTCATTTACTGTTCCAATGAAGTCATGGGTAGCTAAATTAGCATTCCCTATTTACAAATGAGGAGGTTCAAAGCAGAGAAGGGTTAAGCCATTTGCACACACTGCCACTGCTAGGAAGTGGTAGAGCCTAGATAGGAAAGCAGTGTGACACCGAGGTCCATGTTCTTATCGACCGCACAGCATTTCCACAGTGAGAAGTACCCAGGCCCAGCACCCAGGAGGTGGCATGTAGTGCACACTCAAAAAGTTTTATCGTTGCTCTTATTGCTTACCTTTTTATTAACATGCACATAATATGTTACTCTTGTTAGAAGATTTCCCTAAAA
>NW_005275965.1:0-403 GCF_000412655.1 Myotis brandtii | reverse complement strand
TCCATCAATTTTCACCTCAATTTTTAAAAAGGATCTAGTTAGTGAAAGCATTCATAGTTGTAATGCTGAAGTTATACTAAATTCTTACTTCAAGATCAATAGAAAATATGTAATATCAAGGTTTGCATATTTGTTTTTCAACTTTGGGTTCTTGGGGACAAATTACACTCCTGAAATTCTGTCCTAATTCAGACACTAGTCTTACTCATATTTCTAAAATATGGCTGAATGGATATCATTTTCATTTCAAGCAATTTTTCTTTCAGGATGTACTCCATCTCTACCATGAGGGATTATGAATTTTGAATCTGCTCTGACTCAGGATGATAATCAGAAAACTTCTCCCTAGACACAGGGAAAGGATCAGTGGTGGAAATTTAACTTAGCAGGATCAGTCATGGTT
>NW_005275964.1:0-403 GCF_000412655.1 Myotis brandtii | reverse complement strand
CTAATGTGCAGCCAAGGTTGAGAACCACTGGCTTATATCATTGGGTCTATTTGTATTAGTAACCATGATTCCTACATTAATTAGCACTTTGTGACTTACACGCTTTCAGATTGTGTATAACCTCACTTAATCTCCCCAAACCCCAGTGAGAATGTACTTTTTATCCCATCGTGTGGCTGAATAAGCCGAGGCTCAGCTCAGAACCTAACTCCCCTCGGGGGCATGTATCATGCTTGGATACTGTTGGGTGACCTGACAAAAGAAAAATAGTCACATACGCACACAACTTAGTGCATTTTAGACTCTAAGTTAGGGCAGGTTTGTAAAAAGGGGCAAGAGAAAGGTCTTGAAGGGTGGGCAGCTCTGGATGGGCACTGAGAGCCAATCAATAGGAAAGATACCA
>NW_005275963.1:0-403 GCF_000412655.1 Myotis brandtii | reverse complement strand
CCCCACCACGCTTTCCCGCATCTTTGGTCGGGTTTCCCCTCGTCTATGGCACCATTCCCAGCAGCATAAAAATGCTGCGATATTGTCCATTTCAAACAAAAACACCTCCTTGCTCCCACACCCCACGCCAGCTACTGCCCTGCCTCTGCCTTTTCCCAGGGGCTTGTGGGGGCTGGCGCCCCATTCCTCGCCCCCGTTTCTGCAGAAGCCCCTCTGATCGGTTTCACCCTCACCACTCCACCGGCCCTGCTGGGACCCTGCTGACCACCCCCTCAGGAAATCCAGTGGCCAAAGGGTTAGCTGGGCCCCCAACCAGGGATCGATCCCAAAACCCAGGCATGTATCCTGACCAGGAGTTGAACCCGAAACCTTTCAGTGCGTGGGACAATGCCCAACCAACTGA
>NW_005275962.1:0-403 GCF_000412655.1 Myotis brandtii | reverse complement strand
CATGATTTCCTGCTGTTTTAATCCCATATTGCTTCAGAGTCCTTTTTGGCTTCTCAGCTCTATCACCTGGGTAACCACTTCCTGAATTAAAGACTCCCTCTGCTCAGTAAAAACCTCCTCAAGTGGTGTCTGTTTCCAGGTTAGACTCTGACCGATACTCATGTGTATTCCCAACTTGTGTATTTCATATTAATACTTTTAAACATCTACAAAAGTGCTACTCATATCAGAAACTTGATGAAATATGCATATTTTACATTTTCTCTGCTACTAATAGCCTGAAAGCTTTAACAGACCAATACTTAAAATATAAAAACTTCAGAAGACAAGACCTAAAAAGACTTTATAATGCAGGCTATTTCTAGCTGTCATTCACTGATTACTTTAACCTTGAGTTTATCTT
>NW_005275961.1:0-403 GCF_000412655.1 Myotis brandtii | reverse complement strand
AATGGGTTCTGAATCCAAACACAAAGATGATGTGGTCTAATACAGTTTGGCTAGTTTTTCCCGAAATTCTGTCTGAGGTACTGCTGCCTTCCCAGGGTAAAGGATGTCAATGACCATTTGTTTCCACAGTAGTCTGTTGGTCATGAACTTCCTGGTCTGAGTAGTTACTGTGTCGTTCATGATGGCAGCAATCTTCAAATAGCCAGGGAGAAAAAGTGAGATGAGGAATTCTTGAAAAGCATGAATAGAAGGAAATCATGCCTGTCTAGTTAAAATTTCTACTGGCAATAATTAAATCTCAGATTATATACCAAAAAATCAGTTTGGGGGAAAATACATATATGGAGATATATAGATATACAGATGTATAGATATGTAGATATAGAGATACATACACACACAA
>NW_005275960.1:0-403 GCF_000412655.1 Myotis brandtii | reverse complement strand
CTCATGCATGACAAATGCGGGTTTGTTGGAACAGATGCACAGGTATTGTGACAGCGGGGTAGGTCCACTAAGTCTAAAGTATTCAGCATTTCAGTAAGGGTTAGAATGAGACATTTTCTGGCTCCTGTTCTATTTTGCATCATTGTTTTGTCTATATTGTTTTGTCTATATTGCATCTATCTACATTGATAGATATTATTTCTATCTATTGTTCTATCATCCAGAATGGTCCTGCTCAAACTAGAAACAGATCATGCCACTTCTCAGGAAAGGGAAATGCACAGATGTGCTTCTGGGAGGGGGAGTGCATGCTGGGGCCTTCTTTTTGAAGGATTTTAAAGGCTGGGAGTTTAGGGGAGGACTTAGGGGAGGATCTCAATAGAATATTCATTAGTTTTATGCT
>NW_005275959.1:0-403 GCF_000412655.1 Myotis brandtii | reverse complement strand
GAAGGAAGGAAGGAAGGAAGGAAGGAAGGAAAACATCAGTTGACAAAATAAATCCTACTCTTTCCCATGCCTCCAACTCACTCCCACCCACCACCCCACTTCACAATGCAGTCACATTAAACTATTTTCAATTTCTCCTTTCAGGTCTCTGCTTTAATGTCACCTTCTCCCAAAAGCCTCCCCCAACCCCGCACGTCTAGGTCGGGGCCCTTTTTAAGTGCTCCCAGGATATACATCACAGGCTTTTCCTACTACGTGAGAATTACCCATTTGTTTATCTGTACCCCAATTTGAGCACAAGCCCTCTGATGTCAGGGTATGTGTCTAACATGTTCCTTGGTATATCCCCAAGTCCTCGCTTAATGCCTGGCACATGGCAGGGGCTCCCTAAAGTTTTGTTGAA
>NW_005275958.1:0-403 GCF_000412655.1 Myotis brandtii | reverse complement strand
GAACAACTATAAACCTACTTTTGCCCCACCCTATATTTTGTTAGATTTCTAATCCCTTGATATTATCTAATACAATAAGTTTCTTCTCTTTATCTATCAATTTTTGTACCTTATAACTTTAAAAAATCTAAATTCATGCCAATTATAATGACTTTTTAAATGCAAAGCCTTCCTTATCTACAATAAGTAGGGAATGTTTTTAATTTTCAAGATTGGGTGGGAGGATTTGAAACTGAAACTGTCTCGGAATATAGATTTCATCTTTTATGATTTTGGCTCCAATCCTCACTCTGCCATTGTGGGCTCTGTGGTTTTGTGTTAAGTCTGCCTTCTCTAGGCTTAATGTTACTTGTGGTAGGTTGTCTCAAAATGCCTACCATTAATATCTTCCCTCCATATACAC
>NW_005275957.1:0-403 GCF_000412655.1 Myotis brandtii | reverse complement strand
AAAAGGAAGCGATGACACCACCATGATTGTAAACACAAAAATAAATAAAATTATTTTACCTCCATCAGTTATCGGAGAAATTGGGGTATCCTCTTCCCCACTGGGTGCTAAGAGTGGGGTCCTTATGATATCTCGAGAAAAAGAATTTTCTAAAACTCGCACAGGAGGATGAGTGATTTTTATTCGCATGGAATTACCTCCCTGGGTTTTCAAAGTTCCATTTCCCTTAGTGCAGTTATAGAAGTGTAGCTGGGGTTTCAGTAAGCCTAAGGGCAAAGCCAGTGTTCAGAGTTTTTGTTCCATGTTGCAGCTGAGTCTAGTTCAGTATCAGGCTACTTGTAGTCCATTAGTCCATTTATGTGGGGGTCTGCATGGCCATGGGCCATGTGGGCAATACAGGAGC
>NW_005275956.1:0-403 GCF_000412655.1 Myotis brandtii | reverse complement strand
CTTAGCATATTAGGCTTTTATTATATAGGATTGCAATTCTTTATGTTAAGTTCAGTAACTTACCAAAGTATATACATGCTTTAGAATTGGACTGTGCATCTATTCCATCATGTTTTTGTTATATCAGCTAAAGTTTATATATTTCTACAAGAAAAACTTGCTTCCCCAAAATGCCTCTTCTTTCTCCAAAAGTCCATGGTTGAAATTTCCATTGTAGTGAAAATTCTTTTAAACTTAGATTTTTGTTGTTATTGTCTGTTTGTTTTAAACTTAAAGAGCACTTGTCATAGCTACCAAGAATAGTAAACAGAAGTGTTACAGAGCTTCCGGTCTCTTTTTCAAGGTTAAAAAAACAGACGTTTTATTGAAGCCATGAAACTGTCCACCTGGCCCACAGGCCGCA
>NW_005275955.1:0-403 GCF_000412655.1 Myotis brandtii | reverse complement strand
CCAAGGACGACGCGGCGGGAGCCCCTCCCGGGTTCTCTTCTGTCTCGACCCCTCGCTCCCGTGGCGGGTCCTCCCGTCGCTCTCTGCACTGGTCTGTAGAGGTAGCTGAGCTGGGCATACAGTCTCGGTTGGAAGTGATGTTCAAAGTCTCTGTCCACTGGGATCTGGCTTCCCGTGTTGTCTGAGACGTTCAATGCCGTGATGACCCGCAAGCCTTTGTAGACCTGTTTTTTCTGTCTGGAAACTTTTAGGATCTTCTCATTATTCCTGGATTTGGAATCTCTTGTGGGGGGTGTGTATGTGTGTTGTGTGTGTTTGTATGTTTGTATGTGTGTGCTCTGTGTTGTGGTTGTGTGTATGGTGTGTGTGTGTGATTTGTGTATTGTGTGTGTGCTCTTGCATG
>NW_005275954.1:0-403 GCF_000412655.1 Myotis brandtii | reverse complement strand
GCTCACCGTCCAGTAAATTCCCCTGCAGCAGCCCATGTGGACAGTATACCTGCAGCTCTGGCCAATTCAAAACTGATTTTCTATCACTTAAAACTTGAGGGCAGCTTGTTTTTCCTTACGTTTCTTGACCATGCTGCTCCATGCTGTTTCCTTGCTTTGTGGGTTATTTTTGAGAATGCTGAGGCCAATCTAATTCTCTTTTCTTCCTAGTGTTTTCCTTGTCAGCCTGGAGGAGCGGAGAGTATTTTTCCTGTATCTTTAAAGTCTAATCATTTTACAAAGCTATGTCTCAGAGTTGATTATTTGTGGTCAGTTTTCCTAACTACTCACCCCTTCCTGAGCCCTTTCAACATGTAGAGTCAGTTCATTTTTTTTCTGGAACTTTCTCTTGGATTAGAGTTTT
>NW_005275953.1:0-403 GCF_000412655.1 Myotis brandtii | reverse complement strand
ACATTGTGTTTCTACAAATCAAGCAGAAAAGTGTGGAAGCGTGACACCAGCTACATTACTTTGTTTTTATCAGAAAATTTAAAAATTTCCCACGAATTCCCAGTAGACTTATGATTCTATATCATTAACCAAAGATGTCACAGAACTAGAGTTCCTGAAAAGTCTGCTCCTGAATAAATATGTACTGAGGTACATAAGTACTCCAAATATAATTTGGGAGCAAGCTATCTTCAGTTAAAGGCTTTTGATTGAGATGGAGTTTCAGGACACAAATAGTAACAAATTGTCAGGGACTAAGACATTATTTCAGCAAGTAAAAATTAGATCTAGAACTGAGAGTGAGGAATATTAATCTGATCATAGAGTGGCTGCTTTTGTTTTGTTTTATGACAACAATAACTTG
>NW_005275952.1:0-403 GCF_000412655.1 Myotis brandtii | reverse complement strand
CCAGCAGGTGGCCTTTGATGAGTAGGCTGAAGAAATGAAACTGTAAAAGGGAAATATAGCTGCTTTTTCATGCTCTAGGGGCGACTGTAAGAGGTCGGGGTGTGAACATATTTCTTCTCTAGTGTCAAAGTCCAAAGGTGTGTGGTTTGAGGAGAGAGGAGCTGCTGGACCCTCCACCTCCCTCCCGTTCAGGCTCTGAGCATGGCCACACTTTCTCGCTCAAGAAGATCTAAGTTCCCAAAAGAGGAGACCAACCTGAGTCTGTGTGGGAAATTTTGCAAGTAGACCCAGAGGGCTCTCCAATAACGCCGGCCATGCAGGGGTGGCCGAAAGGCTTCCGCGGGGCTTGTGGTCCTGCCAACCAGGCCCCAGGGTCCCAGGCTGCACGGGGTCTCGGCTTCCC
>NW_005275951.1:0-403 GCF_000412655.1 Myotis brandtii | reverse complement strand
CTGAGCCAAACTGGCTAGGGCCAACACCTTGATGTTAGCCCAGTGAGACCCACAGCAGTCTCCTGACTTACAGAACTATATAATAGTAAATTTGTGTTGTCTTAAGTACTAAGTTTGTGGTGAGTTGTTACAGCAGCAACGGGAAACTAATATAGTATCTTACTCTGTTTATAGCTTTTCTATTTAACTTTGCTTGTAAGCCACAGAAACCAAGTTGAGCTTCCTAAGCAAACAAAGCAAGCTTCTCTGTAAGAAGTGTCCCAGGGGGCCCAAGTCAGCACAGCTGTAGAACTGCAAAAAGGTAGGACCGTAGTGAAAGCTGCCACCAGAACTACCCTTCCTCTATCCCTTTTGTCTCTGCCTCCTGATACTCTGTTCCCTTCTGCTTTCTGTAAACAGACCT
>NW_005275950.1:0-403 GCF_000412655.1 Myotis brandtii | reverse complement strand
TTGCCCGGACAGACCCTCACTGCGGCCTGCCCACTCTTCCCAGCAGTTCTCCATGCAGATGGACCTGATTCGGCAGCAGCTGGAGTTTGAGTCCCAGCACATCCGGACGCTAATGGAAGAGCGCTTTGGCACCTCTGACGAGATGGTGCAGCGGGCGCAGGTGCGGCGGAGGGCGGGGCCGAGGCGAGGCTATTCGCCGTGGATGAACCGAGAGGTCGTTGTGGGAAAAGTCTGGATTAATGGGCGGAGTAATGTGCCTTTGGGATAGAGGGCAGTGACTGCTGTGGGCGGGGTCTGGCTCAGGCGGTGGAGCCAAAGGCTAGAGCTGTTTGTGGGTGCAGCCTGATGGGGTTAAGGGTAGAGCCAGGCTCAGGGGTGGAGAACACTGAGGCCAGGACAGACC
>NW_005275949.1:0-403 GCF_000412655.1 Myotis brandtii | reverse complement strand
AGGAAGGTTGAGAACCACTGGGCTAATGCTTTCTCATGCCTTACACTGCCTTTGCCTAACCTGCGTGACACTTGTCATTATTGGAAACTCAGCATTTAGAACTGGGAGACCTTGAGAGCAGAGTAGCAGGCGGGTTCAAGGAAGCGTGGAGGGAAGAGCTAGTCCTGAGGCCAGGAGTTCCCAATCTAACCTCTGACACAGTGTTCATCCGCCTCCTTTACTCCCTGACCCCTGCACCACCTGTGCCCTTTAATGTTTGTTTGTAAGGCTGCAACTGTCCTTAGGAGTCTTTCTGAGCCATGCACTTCAAAGTAATCTACCTTCTGGGTGAGTTTTAGTAGAGTTTTCGGCGGTGGTCCTCAGAAAGGACAGAAGATGGAAAAGGCCTTCATAAAGCAAGGAG
>NW_005275948.1:0-403 GCF_000412655.1 Myotis brandtii | reverse complement strand
CTTCCACTCTCTAAAAATCAATGGAAAACATCTTCTGGTGAGGATCATCAAAAAACAAACAGCTGAGCACACGCTAGCTTTACACAGGAGCCAACTGCACGTTTGTTTTAAAAGACAGCGATCATGTCAAACTCAGAGGACCCCTCGAGCCGGCCCGTCCTCCTTGTCCCAAGTGTCCTCATGCGAGGGGTGAGTTCCTCCCACCCGGGCGTGTTCTTTCCCGTCACCAGGATTTCTGTTCTTGCTAAAACACATTTATCATCCTCCAGCTATCGTAAAAGAGCAATTACTCTCTGGAAAATGCTGACTTTTGGTTTTCAGTCCAAATCCCCAGATCACACGCAGAAGGAGCCCGGGTCCAGAGGCACATCTGCGACCAGGACTGCAGGCTCGTGAGGGTCAC
>NW_005275947.1:0-403 GCF_000412655.1 Myotis brandtii | reverse complement strand
TGACCTCCAATAGTAGCCATTTTAATCCTCTCAACAACCATAAAGCACATCCTTAACTTATTGATGAGAGAAATACAGCAGAGAGGTTAAGTAACTTGCCCAATATATATTATACAACCAGTAGAGTTTAATCTACCTATCTTTTCCATAATACTTTAACTTTCTAAATCTTACCTAAATATAGGGATTTTACTATGAAATACAGTAGAGTCTCAGGCATGATCAAAGACCACCTTCTAATAATTGCTCTATGTTGTTTCAACTTCAGAATAAATGTCTGCCTTGAAGAATGAAAATCTGCAGTGGAATGTAGGTTGCCCTTATAAATGAAAGAGGTAATCATGGAACAGACTGTGGAATCTCAGATGCAAGGTAGAGATGGGTGGGTGGGAAGAGCTCAACC
>NW_005275946.1:0-403 GCF_000412655.1 Myotis brandtii | reverse complement strand
ACTCTTAATTATAAAATATACATGATTTCATAGATGATAAAATACAACAATCGGAACATCTTAGATTGAAGTGTGCTAACCTATGTCTTCATGGAGCTCAAGTTGGGGTCTGAGATTGTGTTGGTCAATTATTAATGTCCTGTTTTGCTGTCGTATTAGTGACAAACATGCTGCGTGAAGACTAGCATCTTGGAATTTACAAAATGGGGTGACCAGCAGGCATTCCAGCCTCTTAAGCTCCACCTGGCACCCTCTCAGGTGTCACAGGGCTTTCGGGAGGCACTCTGCCATGACAATGGCTGGCAGCCTGGCAGGAGCAGGCTCCTGCACAGTGAGCAGGCACCTCTGCCCTAGGTCTCTGGGAAACACACAGTCGGGAGGCAATTTGCATGGGAAATGAGAG
>NW_005275945.1:0-403 GCF_000412655.1 Myotis brandtii | reverse complement strand
CTCTTCAGTCTGGCTGTCTGAGTGAACAGCCAAAGCCAGATCAATGATAGAAATCCAAGGGAAGCCAGAAATAAAATGGCATCTATAAGTCACTGAGATATTGAGATTATTTGTTACTGCAGCATCACATCACCTAGACTGCCTGATGTGTAATCCTGGGTTCGCTGATTCCCGCCTTAGCATGCTCAGATAGGACTAAAAAGGAATGGAGCACTTGCATGAGCCTAATATAATTTTAATGTTAAATGTGTGACTCTCTCCTCAATCACAAAACACAGAATAGTCAAATACCAGGGGATTGTGTAGTACTGAGCAAATTGCACAGCATTTACTAAGCCACGGATATTCTTTTACCACCTTAAAAATTGTTGCATATCTGTGACCACCTGTACCACCATTTAAT
>NW_005275944.1:0-403 GCF_000412655.1 Myotis brandtii | reverse complement strand
CAAAGTAGACCTTACAACAAAAAAACTTTATTTGTAATTTTTTAAAAGATCACTATATAAAATAAAGAGTCCAATTAGTAAATGTGGCTTAAAATTTTTAAATTTGTACACAAATAAATGGAAAGATATTCTGGATTTATGGTTGCAAAAATTAATATTATAAAAATGCAAGATTCATGGATTGGAAGAATTATTATTATTAAAATGTTCATACAATCAAAAGCAATCTATGAAGATAATGTAATCTCTATAAAACTGCCACTGTCATTTTTCACAGAAATAGAAAAAACAGTACTAAAATTTGTGTGGAATCACAAAATACTCCATAATAGTCAAAGCGGTCTTGTGAAATAAGAACAAAGCTGGAAGTATCACACTTCCTGATTTCAAACTATATTGAAAG
>NW_005275943.1:0-403 GCF_000412655.1 Myotis brandtii | reverse complement strand
GCTCCCCAGGAAGCATTCTTGCAAAGAAATTGAACCCAAATCTGAACGAGCCTCTAATTTCAACAACCAAATGTAAGAAATTCAAAGGAAAGGAAAGAGAAACACATGAAATGATGCCATCATAGAGTTGTAGTCAGCAAAATCCAGACTGTGGGAAACTCCCCCGGCTAAATACTCTTCTGGATTCAACAAATTAATTTCAATGAAAAAATTTTAATAGGGGAGGGTTGTAGGGGTGGGGGACATAGGGGTAAAGAGACGTATCAGTCAATTGCCATGTGAGTTGATATCGATCCTAATTCAAATAAACCTTCAAAAAGTTATAACTTTGAGTTTTTTAAAATAAATTTTTATTAATTTCAGAGAGGAAGAAAGAGGTAGAGAGAGATAGAAACCTCAATGA
>NW_005275942.1:0-403 GCF_000412655.1 Myotis brandtii | reverse complement strand
TTTGTTTGTTTGTTTTGTTTTGTTTTTTAAGTTAGCTACTTCTAGGAAGAAAACCTGTTTGTGTACTTATTTTAGTGCCAGCACTTGAATGCACGGTCGCATTGACTTCTTCCAAAGTAGGTGCTGGTAAGATCCCCACTTTATACATGAGGAAGTAGGAAGATGCAGTGCATTCCCAACTTATATACAGAATTCTTGGTGATAGAGCTGGGTCACTCAGTTTGGTTGCCTTTTTCATTATATCAGAACACATTGCCTAACCTTTGACTTAATCTTGAATTTACTGCAGAGTTACTAGGATATAAGGGAAGTATAAGGAAAAATCTACATGTCCCAATATTTGAACCCTATTTCCTCATCTGACACTGAAAATTGGTGTTATTATGTTTGAGGATTAAGAAAA
>NW_005275941.1:0-403 GCF_000412655.1 Myotis brandtii | reverse complement strand
CATCTCTGTAGAGTTTCTTCTGTGAAGGATCCAGTAAAGACCACTCCTCCAGGGTGAAGTTCACAGCCACATCCTCAAAGGTCACTGAGTCCTAAAACATTGCAAATATCTATATAGTAGGATGCATCAATCTGACAGCACTGGGCATTTACACTCAATTTATAGAAGGGTTACATAGGATTCTGTGGTTTCTCAACATTTATTTTATGTCTTGGTCATCAGAAACACTCTGTCCATACTTATTTCCTCATAAATTTAACAGCATTATGCAGTACTTGCATCCTCACACAAAATTACAACTGAACTACAGAACAACCATCATTTAGAACCACCTGATATCTAGCTGTACAGAAGTCCTACAACTAAGGATATTCAGAAGAAGCCACATCAAGATTGGTAGGAG
>NW_005275940.1:0-403 GCF_000412655.1 Myotis brandtii | reverse complement strand
ATTGCAGGCATACATTAAATTGATTTCATGGTCCACTCAAGAGTTGTGATCTATAGTTTACAAAATACTGACTTATTTAATGACAATATTATTGAAGGTATACCATTCTAATGTTCCTATCACAACAACCCTATAAGGAAATACTATCATTAGTTCCACTCTACATATGAAGAACTGAGCTACTGGACTAAAGCCACACAGTTAAGAAATGGCAGAGCTTGTGTTAAGAGTAAAGCAGATCCTGCATGCTTAACCACTGCACTATGTAGTCTTGTTGTTCACCTGGCCATCTACATGGATGGGGATACCTCTCTATAAAGATAATAAACCAAAAAGTAAAAGACAGGAATGTGAGCTTCTATCACACATGGATCAGACCTTTTCACACCCATTAAAATGGACC
>NW_005275939.1:0-403 GCF_000412655.1 Myotis brandtii | reverse complement strand
GCAGGAAATAATCAGGGGCAACCCAGATGAATGTCCTGGCTGGTCACTACCTTTAGGGTAGGAATACTTTCTCACCCTTGGAATTTTATCACCCTGTATTCAGCTATTGCTCCATCCTCACCCATCCTAGAATTCTCTCTGGGTTTGAGTGAACAGAAGGGAAATTATTCTAGACAGCAGTAACACTCAAGTGGCAGTATAACTCAGTAGCTAACAGAAAGCCTAGGTCTATGACCCACTTCTATGGCTTACTAGTTATGTAACTGTGGGCAAGTTACTTAACCTTTCTGTGCCTCAGTTTACTCATCTATAAAACAGGGCTGCCTCATGACACTGTTATGAGGATTAAATGAGATAGTACATCTGAAGACCCTTGACACAATGCTTGGCACAGAGAAAGCAG
>NW_005275938.1:0-403 GCF_000412655.1 Myotis brandtii | reverse complement strand
AAAAAAGATACTTCACATCTGAATTTAAGCAAAACTTCAATGAAGATGTCTGTGAGTTCTTCATGCACAAGTGAAAGAAACAAACAGTTGAAGGATAATAGAATTTGTGAATCTGTGGCTAAAACCAGTCATAACCTGAGTTCTGATGAATGAGTGAGAATACTTTAAGGAAGGTCTTCAGAGGCGCCATAGAGCTCTGGTGCCTCATCTCCATTCATCACTTTCACCAACATCTCAGATGAAAAACACAACACCTGTGCATCAAATATCAGATGAAATATTATTAGCCAAGGATGGTCAGGACTGCTAAAGGTTTTGACAATCTGCAGAACACTAAACAACAAGTTGGAAAATTTAATAGGGATAAATGTAAAATCCAGTATACAGGGACCCAAAATCAACA
>NW_005275937.1:0-403 GCF_000412655.1 Myotis brandtii | reverse complement strand
GCCCACAAGGTCTGTTCCAGCTTCACTGCTTCCTGGCTGTGGGGCTGTGAGCCAATCACATCACTGCTCTGTTTCCTCCCTCATGTTACCAAGGGATCCCATTGGTCAGAGCTTCTTGAACATTTTGGGAGGCGACGATGGGTGAAAACAGTGTCCAAGTCAAGCATGAGGATGATTGTACTTCTCATGGCATCTCGAAGGCCTACGAGGTCACTGACTTCTACCCTAAAAGAGAAGAGAAAATTGAAGATCTGTCTTTAAGCAGCAGCACTGCTCCTGGCTCATCAGGGCATTTACTCACTCATCCGACAGGCACATGTGGTTTACTGGGCTAAGTGTTTAGGATAGACAAAGGGAGGAAGTAAAATTTTTAAAATATTTTTATTGATTTCAGAGGGGAAGG
>NW_005275936.1:0-403 GCF_000412655.1 Myotis brandtii | reverse complement strand
TTGAGTTTAGTCACCAATGGCCAGTGATTTAACCAGTTGTGCCTCCATGGTGAAGCCTACATCAAAACCCTAAATATGAGGCTGAAAGAACTTGTAGCTTGTGAACACATGGAGGTTCTGAGAGAGGGCATGGAGATTCTCCCTACCTTGCCCTCTGTATTTCTTCCATCGCTTTTATAACAAAACAGTAACCTAGTGAGTACAGCGTTTTCCTTAGTTCTGTGAGCCTCTTTAACGGATTTCCATCCCAAGGAGGGTGGTGCATCTAATATACAGCTGGTCGGTCAGAAACAACCTGGACTGGAATCCAAGGTGGGGCCAGAGGCAGTACAGTCTTGTGGGACTGAGCCCGGTACCTCTGATTCTAATTCCAGGTAGATAGTGTCAGAATTGAATTGAATTG
>NW_005275935.1:0-403 GCF_000412655.1 Myotis brandtii | reverse complement strand
AAGGCATATGCTCTGCTGTTCCCACAGCTCCCCAGTAAGACTGTACCCAGTTGCCCACAGTGGTAACTGGCTTGATCAAACACCCTTTATAATTGTCTTTCCTCCCCAACCTGTGTTTACTGGGATCACCTCCCAACTTTGCTATTTGTACACAACTCTCTCAGTGTCCTCTTGGAGGAACTCAGTTGGAGACACCAGGCCAGAACTACTGGCTGCAATGTGGCAGTGCCCTCTCCTGCTTCAAACACCTCTCTGAACCTCTAGTTTTCTTAGGCTAAAGGTCACGTTCATATATGACCTGGAAGATCTGGAATGATCTGGCGCCTACTTTGTCAGGGTTCTTGGCTTTAGCAACACAATAGTGTCAGCAATAGTAACTAAAGTAGAAAAGGAATTTAATAAA
>NW_005275934.1:0-403 GCF_000412655.1 Myotis brandtii | reverse complement strand
AAGAAGTTTAGGAGTGAAGCACGTGCCATGTTAGCTAGGTTAGTTTCATTAGTTCCATGCTGCTTCCTCTGCTGGCTGCAGTAATAGCTTGACTAGATTCTCTGGAATTGTCAGTTATTTCCTTGCTTATTCCTTGGATGTAGTTACCAGTATGATCAGTGCTTTTGGGCAGGGGCTGGGGGGCGGGGTGGGAGTTGGAGCAGAGGGGTTCTTTTCTCCAATCTCTCTCACAGGGGATGCTTTCATCCCCTCCTTTTATGGCCTTGTGTTGCCATGTAGGCATGATGAATGTTCCAGATGTGGGCTGTTGGGGGCAATGAGATTCTAAATGCAGAGTGATTGGAATGACTGTTATATTCTCAACTCGAAGGTGTCTGGCAGAGTAGGAGGTAAGCTTTCCAGG
>NW_005275933.1:0-403 GCF_000412655.1 Myotis brandtii | reverse complement strand
TCTAACACACTCTAACAAATCAGATATTAGAAACAAATTAATAGACTAAGACACGAAGCAAAATAGACAATGTACGTGAACTGTTTCTGATTATAACCATTTCCATAGGCGTTCTCTCCTGACCTTAAAAACAACAAACCCATGTATAATGTCATGAGAAAGGGTTTGCATTCATTTTTATCCAGGGAAGATGTGTTTTGCCAGTGGAAATTGTTATGTAAAGTACATGCTTGAAGTAAAATTATTCAAGTTATAGGTATTTAGAAATATCCTTGTATAAATATGTAAATAGTTACATCACATTTAAAAATACATTTTTTACTGTTGAAGAATACATTTATATAAGTTGCATATTTAAAGTACTAGTATATTCATGTAACACACTATTTAGAATATGTGTTGT
>NW_005275932.1:0-403 GCF_000412655.1 Myotis brandtii | reverse complement strand
CACTCTATCCACTGAGCCAAACCGGTTAGGGCTTATCGCATTTTATTAATTTCTTTTAGACTGAGGTTAAATGAGATTAACCTTAAAAGGTCGCCCAACATTTGCTAGAACCAAGAAGTAATCCCAGTTGTTTTAACTCAATGTTTGGATGTCTATCTTATACCATAAAAATGCTCCTAACAGGGATACTGCTGTGAAAGACAGTATGGGCAGTGGAAGGATGGGAAGGGATAAGGAATAGAGAAAATATTGGGAAAACAATAGATATTGAAAATGACGAGGAAATATGCAATTAGAGGGAAATAAGAAGTACTAAAATGAGTGTCAAATATGAATGAAGGAGAAAATGTTTGGTGATTAAAAAACATTATATTTATGCATCTTAGTGATTAGTGAAATGAGG
>NW_005275931.1:0-403 GCF_000412655.1 Myotis brandtii | reverse complement strand
GCAGAAGGAAAGGCAGTGTCCCCACATCAGCATTGAGCACGAAGAGCATGTGAAGGTGCAAACGCAGTAGAATTGTGATCAAAGCAGAGAGATCTAGACTCCATCCGTCCGCTCCTCCCTGATCCCCCCCAGGGACTCCTCACTCTGTGGGTGCTCATGGGGCTGGGGCGCTGCATGTGGGAGGGAATGTTCCTAAAGCAGCCCTCAGAGGCCCAGGGCAGCGGGAACGAAGGAAGTCAGTCCCTGTGGCCCGGAGGGGAGAGGCCCCGGGTGGGGTGAGACCCCCAGGAGGGGAGAGACCCCAGGCTGGGAGAGACTGGGCAGTGAGGCCTCCGTCTGGTCTTCCTTGAGCCGCTTCCGGGTAACGGCATGTTCTGTACGTTCCAGCTCCGGGGTCTCTGCC
>NW_005275930.1:0-403 GCF_000412655.1 Myotis brandtii | reverse complement strand
TAAATTATTACCTCTTCATTCACTCAGAAATATAATTCATTCATTTTTGGTACATGTGATATCAGTTTATATCTGACTTAAAAAGACACATAAGAAGACCACACCTTTGGCTCTACATCTCAGACCAGTCTATGGACAGAAACAACACAATTCTGACCCGAAACACGAGAAAACTAAGTGAGTACACATCACATTTCAGAAAATTCTAGTCGTGGGTCTAGTTGTCGAATTTTTTGAACACTGTTTCCTACACGTGTGATCTAAGTCTTTTTGTCATTGAAAAGGTGAGTATTTTCTATTCAGTAAAAATATCTGTAAGGGCTCCTCCTGTTTGGCTGTGAAAACACACTGGAAAGACAGCTGTTGCCAAAGCAAATGAACTTTATTAGCATCCCAACTCTGA
>NW_005275929.1:0-403 GCF_000412655.1 Myotis brandtii | reverse complement strand
TTACTGTTTTAAAGAAAAGACATATATTTGAATTTTTATATAGCATTTTCCAATTTAAAAATTTTTAAAAATGAATCCACAATTCAGAAAAAGTACTCTGTAGGCAAATTAAATCATACCTGTTGGCCTGTTTGCAAACTCTGCTTGCCGTTGTCTCATTTCCTCTGACACCCATTCTGTAAAGGAGCCTTGCCCCTTGTTCTACTGATGGAGCAAGCAAAGCTCTTCAAGAGGATAAATCACTTACTCAAGGTCATCTAGCCAAGCTACACAGTTGGGGTCTGTATAACTCCAAGGTTTGAACCTATGACAGACGGCCTCTTGGATGGGTAAGGGGTCTGTGTTCAGACACAGCCAGAGCTGACACCATGACAGAACATGTCCAGGGACAGTAAACTGTCAG
>NW_005275928.1:0-403 GCF_000412655.1 Myotis brandtii | reverse complement strand
CTGATCGCCGGCCAGGCTGAGGGACCCTACCCATTCATGAATTTCATGCACTGGGCTTCTAGTATATAGATAATATTCCATTGTGTGGCTGTTTCACACTGTTTATCCATCCATCTCCTGTTTCCTATAGAATCTTAACTGCTTCTTTTGCTGTGTCGCCCACAACTATGAGCCAAAGAAGAATAGTACCACACAACACGGTAGCCTTGGGATCTGGGACAGTGCTTGCTAAATAGCAGGTCTGCAATACATGTTTGTTTAAATACGAGGAGTAGAAAGAAAGGGCTCTTAAGTCAGCTTTGGTAGGATTCACTGTGGTAGGTGCTGCTGTGAATGGATTTTAGTCATTCACTTGTTTTCTTCTTGGGAACCCAGAGGGTTTGGTGGTCTTGGGAACAGACCC
>NW_005275927.1:0-403 GCF_000412655.1 Myotis brandtii | reverse complement strand
AGCCCTGCCACACTTTGGGCTCCCCAAACTCATCTCCAGTTGCCCTTGGTGTCCAGTTGAGGAGCACATTATCTGTAAACTGAGAGTTATTGCAGCTGAATAACAGTCATCCCCAGAAAGAGTGAATTGGGGGTAGGGGACTCAGCAGAGGTCCAGGGCCACCGTTATAATGAGGGTAAAAGAAATCCTAACAGCAGCCACTGAAGTCAACTGGGGGAGGTCACAGAGTTAAAAGTCTTGTGATTCTACTATTTACCTACTGGAAAATAGTAGAAAGTCCTTTTCAGAGAAATGTACTAGAGAAGGGCCAAGAGTACATACATGCCTAGACAGAGGAGACCAGCAAATACCATGAATAACCATGGTTAATGAGGCAGCTCAGAAAGAAAATGAAAAATCTCCA
>NW_005275926.1:0-403 GCF_000412655.1 Myotis brandtii | reverse complement strand
GGGGGGGGGAATATAGTTAATTGCATAAAGAGTTACTTATGTTAACATGTAATAAGGCTGGCCTGTAGGCATCTTGACTTTTACTTCATTTATTCTTCTCAGAAAATCGTCCGGATGTACCCTTTCCAGATTCACAGCATTGCCCTCTCCACCTTTGCCTCGCTCATCGGCCCCTTTGGAGGATTCTTTGCAAGTGGATTCAAACGAGCCTTCAAAATCAAAGTAGGAAAACCCTCTGTTCCTCTCATTGTCTACCAGCCAGGCCCTTCTTCACCTGTCTTCTGCCTTCTTCCTCCTGCCGCACCCCGTCAACTACAACCTCTTCAAACTACTAGGCTATTAATGTGTGCTTTCACCCGTGCACAGAATTTAGGTAGCTTACATAAAAAGACATTGTTTCCGG
>NW_005275925.1:0-403 GCF_000412655.1 Myotis brandtii | reverse complement strand
TGAGCTTCTACTGGCCTGGCAATATCAGGAAAGCAACTGAATCAGATTGGAGTAGTGATGCGTGAGTTGCCCATGAACCACTAGGTGTGTCTCTGACCATGTTGAGCAATCAGCAAGAGAAATTGTTGCCTGAGTGGGCACAGCCATGGAGAGTGAAGTACAGGAGTTTCTTAGAGCCACTGAATGAAAACCAGGGAGAAGCAGAGACTGACAGTAACAGCCTCCATTTATCAGGGGTGACCGCATGGTTGTCGAGAGCAGCTGTTCTCTTCCACTACTGACAGGCAGCAGGATTACATCTGGGAACAAAACTCCCCACAGCAGTTTGTGAGAATAAAAACATGCTATGGAAGAACATTATAAATATCTTCCCTGGAGACTTTGTATTATTCTCTCATCAAAC
>NW_005275924.1:0-403 GCF_000412655.1 Myotis brandtii | reverse complement strand
CAGCAGCGAGGGTAAATACCCGGGGCCCGAGAGCGGCCTGTCTTGCCTCGGCATCTGCCTTCCTGTTTCCCATTGCTACCTCTGAGGTCCCTTTCTGATGACCGGGACAGTGAATGATAGCCACCTCCCGTGGGGCATGGACGGCCTCTAGGAGGTCAAGAATCTCTTGTTTATTTTTAATCTCTTTCCCGGCTGAAGTGAGGAGACCTCTCTGACGGTATATGGCCCCGTGCACATGAGCAGTAGCGAAGGCATAACGGCTATCAGTGTAAATATTGGCTCGGTTGCCCTCTGCGAGTCTGAGGGCCTGTGTTAGGGCAATTAACTCAGCTTTCTGAGCCGAAGTCCCTTCAGGCAAGCTGCTAGCCCAAATAGTCCGGTCCTGATCGACCACAGCTGCACC
>NW_005275923.1:0-403 GCF_000412655.1 Myotis brandtii | reverse complement strand
GAGGCATAAAAGAGTATTGCAATGCAAATATCGAGTGGTAGTTCTCAATTGACAGAAACCACTGCTGCGTTGTTCAATCAAGGTCGCTGGTGAAGAAGATGTATGCAGTCGATATCCATCACTTCACTAACCAGGGGCCACTGAGTAAACACCAGTCCTGTGCCGGAGTCTGTACCAGAAAAGAGGTAAAGAACTTTCCAAAATGCTCATTAGTCAGACAGGATGGTTTAATGGTAAAAGGAAAACAGCCAACAATTACTGTACATTGTAGTAAGCGTATAAAATACATACACATAATAAGGTCTTCCAAAGCTCAAGGATGATGCCCCAACTCTGAATTTCCCCCAGGAAGTAAAATCTTTTCGGAGATGGCTGTGTGAGTAAAGGTTTGAAAGGAAAAAAA
>NW_005275922.1:0-403 GCF_000412655.1 Myotis brandtii | reverse complement strand
AAAAAAAAGAAGTAGACCCCATAGGGTAGAAGTAGAACCCAAGTGTTGGAATTATTGGACAGGGACATTAAAAGAATTGTGATACAAATTCTAAAGGATTTAATGGGAAACATACACAGAGTTAAAAGATGGGTAATTTCAGCAAATACATGAAAACTGGAGCCAAACAGGCATCTGGAAAGCTTCAGGGAAAGGGTATCAGGGTGGGGAAACAGGTGGGCAAGGCACTACCTCTTGGGCCAGGAAGCGCAGTTTTGCCAGGAGTTTCTTGGACAATGTCACCTTCTCCTGCACGTTGCCCTGTCTCAGGTCCCATAGAAGGCGCAGTCCTTGCTTGGCTAACAGGTTCTGGAAGGGTAGGCGAAGCACATGAGCGGAGAGCCGCCGCTGCTGCGTGCCCAAG
>NW_005275921.1:0-403 GCF_000412655.1 Myotis brandtii | reverse complement strand
TTACTTTGCATAGTGCCTCCATTTCATATGACTCCAGATTACTCCGATCTGCATGGATATACCAAATACCATACACCACGTCACTGGTTTTGGAATATGTAGCCCCTGGAGAGTGAGGCAGCCAAGTGCCAGTATTTCCTCCAAGACACTGCAGTCAACATGCATGTCTACATAGAAACAATAGGAAAGCTCTTTATGCTGGGATCTGAGAGTAGTTTCGGGGTTCCTACTGGATGTTACTCAGACCTCCCACCTTGGGTAGGAAGTGCATGCCTAGTTTTTACTAGTATAGCAGGGGACTACTGTGTTGTATGGCAGTTGTTCTCATGTCATGATGTGGTTTAACACTATGTTGTCCACAAAGCTTGGCCACTTGGAAGCAGGTTCAACCTACCAGGCAGAG
>NW_005275920.1:0-403 GCF_000412655.1 Myotis brandtii | reverse complement strand
TTTTTTTTAAATAGGTATTACTTTTATCACTCTAATCCTTTTGTGTCAATCAAATATAACTTGCTTTGACATTGCTCTGTCCCCATATTTGTTTTTACAAGTGTAAGTATCTCTCTTATAGATTATTTTACTTTCATAATTATTTATATTTTATAATACTGTTCCACATAAAGTTATTTATTTATAGAAGTACAAAAACCCTCTGCATATAGCTATTGGCTGACCTTCAATATAATACCACAAGATAGAGTAGGTTGTGACATGTTAACACTTTCATTTTCCTAGATATGACCACATTTTTGCAATCCTAATAAGCTAAACCAGTAATGATATTAATATTTTATAGTCATATACAAATATGTCACTAAAACAAGTTGGTGGCAATTTCTTTCATAGTCAGATA
>NW_005275919.1:0-403 GCF_000412655.1 Myotis brandtii | reverse complement strand
ACAGCCCACATTGTTCTGTGTGCTGAGGTATACCAGTGAACAAGATAGACAAAATCCCTGCCTTTAAGGAGATGTTAATTCTAATTTTTATAAAACAAATATAAATACTTCACTCTTTACTGTATCACAATACATATTGGAATGTAACCAGGCAACCATGTCCCAGTCTGAAATTTCATCTGATGGTACTCGTGACATGGTGAATAATGATAAATCTCATTAGGTACTAAGATACATAGACAAAGTAGATACACTCAACATTATACCACCTTTTTAAACGCTATACAAATCATAGGCTGATTAAACTATTTCTTCCACTTCACAGTGAGGGGAAATAATGGGAAGGCTGTTTCCATTACTGAAGCTCAGGAACACTCGTGCACTGCTGGTGGGAATGCAGACT
>NW_005275918.1:0-403 GCF_000412655.1 Myotis brandtii | reverse complement strand
ATATGCAACTGCTTAAAGGGATCAGACACTGACCAGGAATGTCCAAATCTCAAGAACGGGTCGGAAGGCCTAGGGTGAAACTTGCCAAATTCCTGCCAGGGAGGTGCTGACGAAGGCAAGGGTAGAGGGGGGGACACAGTTGTGGCAAAAGGCAGAAGCAGCAGTCGATGCCGAAGTACATAACTTTATTGGAAACGAGTGGGGGTGTAGGAGACGGCTAGGAATCAGGCTCTGTGACAGGTGGTGGCTTCTCGTCATCAGGGGGACAATCAATGAAGTCAGCCAGCATGGCAGCTGTGTCATCCTGCTCCTTTGAGGGACAAAGACATGATTCAAAACAGTCTCACACACATACAGGAGTGGGTCAGGCTTGGACAAAGCCCTTCCCTAACACAAGCAACCC
>NW_005275917.1:0-403 GCF_000412655.1 Myotis brandtii | reverse complement strand
CTTCTAAGACTATAGGCACTGAGGCAATTAACTAGTTTAATTGAAGTGTAACACATACAGAAAGTACACTAATCACAAATAAAGACACTGAAATAACCAGCACCTTTCAAGAAACAAAATATTGCCAGAACCCAGAAGCTTCCCTCGTACTCTTATCTTCACAATCCCCCACCAAAGATAATCACTATTCTGACTTCTAACAGAGCATAAATAAACTCTGCTTGTTTTGAACTTATGAAAATAAATAATACAGGAAGCATTTGAGATCTAACTCCCCGGCATATGTCATCAGTTTGGCTCAGATAACCTCTGATAAAATTTCTCCACAGGTCTGGACGTTTCTTACATTGATGTTCAGTTGGTGTAGTGCAGTGGTGGGCAAACTCATTAGTCAACAGAGCCA
>NW_005275916.1:0-403 GCF_000412655.1 Myotis brandtii | reverse complement strand
GTAGAACCAAATAGATAAATCTGTATAAAGAAATTCATAATCTCACTACTAATCAGGTAAATGCAATTTTTCACCCATCAAATGAGCAAAATAAAGAAGTTGAATAATATTGAATATTGATGAAGCTTGGGACAATAAGAGCAAACATTTACAATAGGTAGGAGTGAACATAAACATCTATTTTGGAATATAATCTCTTAATTTAGCATTACATTAAGGATTTGTGCATTTGTTATATACTAAGGAGATATTTGGGTATATACCTCAAGAAACTCTTTCACAGATGCCCAGGTAGACATGTAAGAGAATGTTTCTCAGAGTTCATTTTGTCAATGGATAAAGATGGGACACATTAAATATAAAGACACAAAGATTAAAAGTAAAATCTTGAAAATGACATATC
>NW_005275915.1:0-403 GCF_000412655.1 Myotis brandtii | reverse complement strand
GTTTATTAAGATTTCATCCCAATCTCCTCTCTGCTTTTAAAATCCATACTTAGTAAAGATACCCTTTAATAAAATCATGGAACACGTTTAGAGTTACTTTTAGTTTGATAAAAAAGTATAGCTGATGTCTCATTCACTTTTAATGATGCAACTATTAGTAACTTCTCATCTAAAATTTCTTTTTCTGCTTCTTGTTTTTAGATTTACTTCATTTTTCTCCTCCAACAGTGAGTGTTTTACTCACTCAAACGAGACATTCAGACTATGATAAACCTGAGTCTCCTGAAGGGCAGACCATGGGCCATGCCTGAGAGTGGTTCACAGCCACGTGCGACTGGTTTCCGCGGTGATATTTCACGCTCTTTGGTGAGTGTTCCATGCAGGAGTGATTGAACTTTACATG
>NW_005275914.1:0-403 GCF_000412655.1 Myotis brandtii | reverse complement strand
CACCATGCCTCTAGTGATATTATAAAATCCAAATGACCCTTGGTAGAAAAACGGTTTATCACTCCTGCTTTAAATAATAAGTGGGATTTGATTATGTGTAGATGGGAGAGAAAGGAATTCTAGGTGGAGAAAACCATACAATCAAAAGCTTGGAGAGCCAGATAGAAAAACAGCCAAGTTTTGGAAACAGAGAAATACAGTTTGACTGGATTTTTAAATTACTCAGTTCATAACTGGATTTGTATAGGGTGCCTAGCAAAATGTATCGGTTGCAAGAATATTTCATCTACTTGACATGCAAGATTAATGCTTTGGCCTGGCCAGCATGGCTCAGTGGTTAAGCGTCGACCTGTGAACCCAGGATCACTGTTTGATTCCTGGTTGGGGCATATGCCTGGGTTGT
>NW_005275913.1:0-403 GCF_000412655.1 Myotis brandtii | reverse complement strand
CATTTTTAAAGTGAGAAAACTATATTTAGAACTGAAAATCAAACAATATTTCTGAAAATGCAGAATATGTTTCAGATACTAATGCATACTCATCAAATTTTTTTTCTCTCCACTCCACACACACATACACACACAATCCCGCAAGGATTAGAAGGAGGAGGAGAAAGAACCAAGAGTAGCAAGTGTTACACAGTCAGTCCATTTGGCTAAACATGGAGAGAAAGCAGAGCACTCAATCTAATGGACTAAAAGCATTGAGTGGTCATCACTTTTATTTTGTTCAGGTAATGATAGCTTCATTAAATAAAGAATGAAAAGCTTTCTATAACCATACATAAAAGGAAGGAAAGAAGGAAGCCAATGTTGCTGTTTAAAGCTACAAGACCTGAGCCCTTGAAGATCT
>NW_005275912.1:0-403 GCF_000412655.1 Myotis brandtii | reverse complement strand
CTGCTGCGACTCTTGCCCGCTTAGGTAGGAAGATTTCTTTCCTCGGTTTTTATTATGGACCAAACACTGTATGTTTACAAAGATTTTCTTAAAAAGTATGTTGTCAGGTTGGTAAGTCAGCCAATAAAAAATTTGTATTTTTTAATGCTTGAGAAAAGTATTTTTTTATATGCAACTATTTTTTGTTTTGTTTTAAATCTCAATATCCTTTCTTCTATTTAGTTTATTTGGCAAATGATACCAACATTGACCCGCCAGGTGAAGAAGCCGTAGCAGGTTAGGACAGATAAACAAAGAAACCACAACGCAGGAGGGCGAAAAAGAGGCAGAACAAAGGCAGAGACGACTGTTTTTAATGGAGACTGGAGGTTATCATATGCACAAGTCATGCCTCACATCTGGG
>NW_005275911.1:0-403 GCF_000412655.1 Myotis brandtii | reverse complement strand
GCCAAAAAACTGAGAATTATAGAGTTCAGTGACTTGCTCAGCAGCAGAGTTTGAACGTAGACAGTGGCCGATGTCTGACAGAAGTATTTCCTTGATGTAATGGCAGAGATGTGCTGACTCATGCTAACTGCCTGGGCTACTCACCAGGGTTCCCCTTTGCAGGGGTTTTGGCCTCTGCAGTCCCTCCCCAACGCTTACTGAGTACCCATTTCCTTTGCCCATCCTTTTCTCCTCTAGCTCCTGCACTGGCTAAGAATGCCCACTAGATGGCGCTGATATCCTAGCTTTCGTTGACTTCAGTTTGATCTGTGTGAATTAAAAATTTACCTTCTACATCAACAGACCTAAATCTCTACATAAATCCCAGCTTGTGCAACTCACATATTCGTTAGGATTTTTTTTT
>NW_005275910.1:0-403 GCF_000412655.1 Myotis brandtii | reverse complement strand
CCTCATCCGGGTCGGTGGGACCCAGGGAGAATCAACTCTCCCTGTTGGCAGCTCAGCTGGCCCAGAGCCTCCCCAGGGGATGGCGGGGACCTCAAGGATCAGCTCCACCCCGCGCCTCCCCGGACAAGCTCCCTTCCGCCTGCAGCTCTAGGTGGTGGGGAACAGGCTTCCTTCAAGCCCCGGCTCCAGAAGGGGGTGAGGTGAGGAGATGCTCGGGATTCCCACGCCCAGAGGAGTCGCTCCCAAGGCGCGCCCCCTCCCAGACTGGGCGGCAGAGCCGCCCCGCGCGAGGCTAGAGGACGCAGTGGAGGGGGCATCTGTCTGCAGGGTCCCCCGGATGCACCTGCAGTTTCCGTGTCCAAACTCGGATCCATCGGGCACCCCGCAACCTTAGGAGTCGCCC
>NW_005275909.1:0-403 GCF_000412655.1 Myotis brandtii | reverse complement strand
CCAAAGGTTCCTCCCAATTACCTGACTACTTAAGAGTTCATCCTAAGATAGCGGACAGGGTCAATGAAGGGTCAGTCATAGAAGGCTAAGCAGAGGGAAGATCCAGTTTTGAGTTAATGGAGCAGAAATATAGAGAAACCAGCTGAGAATAAGATGCAGTGTGGTTGGTATTTTTCCCTCAGCCATCAAACCCAGCACTGCAGTGACTTCAATCGAATCCTTGCACTGAGAAGGCAGGAGCATGTCCTGCCTGTTTGTGGCCCAGCCCAGGAGCAGAGGTCAATGGTTTTCTGTCATCCTGCAAATCAAATGCATCTTTTTGACTTAGCATTTTCCACGAAATCCTCTTCTCAAATGTCCATTTGCACAGAGCATGGCTATTGTGTTTATTTTGATTATATTT
>NW_005275908.1:0-403 GCF_000412655.1 Myotis brandtii | reverse complement strand
TTGAAGTTCTATACAATGATCTGTTTCCTTTACAGGCAAAGTCCCCAGCTTAAAATCTGCATTGTATGAGGAGAAAGCACTGCACAATATTCTCTTTCCCTCAAAGTACTCTCAAATCTGCATTTTATAAAGAACGGAATGTTAACAAAATGTATCTGTTTATTTCACTTGTGCTTCAGCTACTAAGAAAAAGAGTTAAAATAGACTGGTCATAATTTGTACTTTTGGCATTGGACATGTAGTCTGGTATTTTTTCTATGGTGTGTCTCTCTAGTTGTTTACACAATAGAGCACTTTAATAAGGGTGGATAATAAATCAAACATGAGATATTATTTAACCTAATATATTTATTTTCAAATTGTGTTCTAAATGGATGAGTGTCTAATAGAACATCCATTCAAA
>NW_005275907.1:0-403 GCF_000412655.1 Myotis brandtii | reverse complement strand
GCATGTGTCCTGACTGGGAATCCAACCAGGGACCTCTTGGGTCATGGGTCAGTGCTCAAACACTGAGCCACACCAGCCGGTCTACCCATACTTCTTTAGGAACTTCTGTAAACTATTAATCATTGTTATATTTTGAGAAAAAAATAATTTTGTCATGAAAATGCACTATTGGGCCAAAGAGACTAGTGAAAGAAAAGGCATCATAGCAGAAGACAATATTAGCAAAAACAAACGAGAACAAAAACTGACCAAGTCACAATGCTTTGCATTCAGCAAATTTTTTTTTATGTTATCTCTCATTTGTTATTGTTCCAAATCCACTCTATTCCTAATGATGACTATCATGGTGCCAGATTGAACTGTGAAGTAAGCATTTGTGAATAATAATGCATCTAAACTCTGT
>NW_005275906.1:0-403 GCF_000412655.1 Myotis brandtii | reverse complement strand
AGCTTAAAATTTCTCCAATTATTTGCTAATTGGAAAACTAGGATGATGTAATTCTTTTATTTTTTACTTTGGATATGACTTGTTGTGATAGATAAATAACTGATTTTCCCAAAACCAGTTTTTTGTAAAGCATTTCAGGACAGAAAAATGTTAATTTTATTCACTAGTACTTTCTATTGTGCTTATCAGCTTGGAATTTATAAGGCTTCTAATAAAAACATCTCATTTCATCTAATTTTCTTTACCGTTTTTAGATATTTCCAAAGCTACAAAAATGACTAAGTGTAAATTATTCTACTTTGCTGATAGTTTGTTTACACTAGTTACAGGATTAAAGCACACAATTTCTATCATCTTTCTAAAAGATTGGTTTAACTTATTAAATAGCTTTGTTTTCATTTTT
>NW_005275905.1:0-403 GCF_000412655.1 Myotis brandtii | reverse complement strand
TGCTAGATTATAAAATCCCTTAAGATGGGGGAACTGAACCACCTGATGACTTGCATGGTAGAAATATAATTCATTCTCCCATACCAGTCAATCCTGAACATTTTAAAAGAAAGGATTTGCTGCTTCTTCCCTTTGGTTTCCCAAAGAATAAAGCAAATGACATTTTTCTCTTACCTTTTCAAAACAGTGAATTACAAAATAACCCTTAAGTTATCCTGCCAAAGAGTGTTCCAATCACTATACTTCTGCATCAACTCACAGAGTTGCATATCTTTAAAAAACAAGATATAACAACCTAAAGAGCCTTCTTGATGGAACTCTTACTTCAATCAAATTTACAGAGTCATTGTTTTGACAAAACAGTGACTACCTATAAATACAGAGAGAAAGTCCAAGAATGAAC
>NW_005275904.1:0-403 GCF_000412655.1 Myotis brandtii | reverse complement strand
AAATCAATAAAAATATATTTAAAAATAAAATAAAAATGATATCAAACTATATGTGTATAGTATAATAAGCAATATAGTTGCTCTTTGTCCTATTCCTGGCACAGAGCTCCTAAAAGTCTTGGAAATTCCTGAGCAGTAGGAGTATCTTTTTGTATTCATAAGGATCCCTTTTTTATTATCCCTGAATTTATGTTGAGATAATACAGGTGGGGCCCCTAGGTATCCTATGGATGGGGCTGGTCATCAGAAAGACCAAGTGATCAGAGGTTTGGGACTTTCAGCTCCATCTACAGACCTAGGGTGAGGGTGGTGGACATTATACTTTATAAAAACTCTTGGACAATGAGATTGGATGAGCTTCTAGGTAGGTGAGCATGTGGAGGTGTTGAGAGTGTGGTGCACA
>NW_005275903.1:0-403 GCF_000412655.1 Myotis brandtii | reverse complement strand
TATCGCGAGATGATGTGTATGTCAAGACTTGGGAGGAAGAGCTGCCCCTGCCCCCGGTGTTCTTCCTTCTGCAGCGAGAATGGCGAGGGAGGAGGAAATGGGCAGGCGGTTGTACCACGCGGCCCGCTGATACAACCAGCGCTCGCTTTCCCAGTCAGGGACTGTGCCAGGCGCTGGTCCAGTCCCCGATGAACTACGTGGGCGTGTGCCAGGCCAGAGCGGGTCTTGTGTCTGAAGATTCCCGGGCGTCCGCCTGAGGGGCGTCTGGGCTCATCGTCTTGTCTTCGCTGCGGTGCTTGGGGCTGCATCACCACCTCTGTGGACCGAGGCTGGGAGCCGGGGCTCTACCGTGGGGGCATCCGGAAGGCAGGAGGCAGGTGGGGTGGCCACGCAGAGGCAGCTG
>NW_005275902.1:0-403 GCF_000412655.1 Myotis brandtii | reverse complement strand
CCAGGCTGCGTGGGGACACCATGCCATCAGGCCCTCCGCAGCCCCCAGCATCCCTGCCTCAGTCTCCCCCTCCTGTGCCCAGGCAGCACCTGCAGCAGCCACAAACCACGGAACCCCTGGCACCACGGGACCCCTGGAACCACGGAACCCCTGGAGCCACGGAACCCCTAGAACCACGGAACCCCTGGAGCCATGGGACCCCTGAAGCCATGGGATCCCTGGAACCACGGAACCCCTGGTGCCATGGAACCCCTAGAACCCCTGGAACCACGGAACCCCTGGAACCACGGAACCCCTGGAGCCATGAGAAGCTGGAGGCGGTGAGGAAGGCTCCCCCCTCAGAGCCTCCTGCTGGACCCGCCCTGCGGACACTTTGATGCCAGACTTCTGGCCTCCGGAGGAG
>NW_005275901.1:0-403 GCF_000412655.1 Myotis brandtii | reverse complement strand
CGAGTGGAAATATGAATGAATGAAAATCATACTTGAAAACCATGTTACCTATTATAAGCTAATCACATAATGAGCACTTGTATTAGAAACCATTCTAAGCATTTTACTTTTATTATTTCATTTAATGTATACAACACCATATGAGAAAGACTTTTGATTTCTGTGTTTGGACATAGAGAATTGAGGCAGAGAGAAGTCAAGTATTTTTCACAAAGTTACTTGGCTTCTGAGAGGAAATACCTAGATTACAAGTCAAGTTGTCTGGCTCCAGAGCAGCAATTCAGGAGCTCAGTCCCATCATGCACAGGTGACAGTGTCAGGTAGCCTATCGGTGACTTTGCTCTTTCTATTAAAATATGTACCCTGAGCCCGGCTGGTGTGGCTCAGTGGTTGAGCATAGACC
>NW_005275900.1:0-403 GCF_000412655.1 Myotis brandtii | reverse complement strand
AGTATTTTCATACCTGTAATTTCTTCATAAATCCTTTGAGAAGTAGAGGTAGATATGACATTTTGCAGTTGATAATTGGGACTACTAGATCAAGGTTGTGTCAAAGAGATCTGAGACCTAAACTCAGATTTACATAGACCCAGGCCATTCTTACTTCATTAGACACCTGTAAGAATTGGTATTTTTTGCTTTCTTAAGATTTTGTTTTACTTTAGGGTAATTTTTAATTAAATTTATGGAAGAATCTAAACCAATATTATAGTACAAATTTTCCCACACAGCAAAGATCTAAAACTTTAAAATTGAGCATTTTAAATATATCTTAACAATTTTCTTTTCTTAACAATGGTCTCTGAGGTACATGAAAACGAATTCCATTGGTTACTTGAAATGTTGACACATT
>NW_005275899.1:0-403 GCF_000412655.1 Myotis brandtii | reverse complement strand
TTTATAAATAAATGATTCATGATCATCCTTCCTTTCTCTGCGGGACTGGGGTTAACCTGGAGCCTCCTGGCTCTCATTTGCTTTGGTGCACGGGGTAGAGCGGTGTGAGCATTCCATTGGGCAGGCGGAACTCTCACACAGACACGACTCTCCAGCATACTCCTCTGAGTGGTTGAAAACATGCTCATTGCCGCTGGCTGCGTCAGGGAAAGAGACGCCACCATTCAACGACCAGCTCCTTTGTTGGAGTCCAGAGTCTCTAAAACCCGGGTCCTTGTTTTCTCTGTATAACCGAGTGGGTGTGCACCTCCGAAGTCTCCAGCCCACTGTGGACATGTGTGGTGTCACCAGATAACTCAGTTCAACTTTTAGAGTGATGGCTCACTGCCTGGAGTGCAGGTGA
>NW_005275898.1:0-403 GCF_000412655.1 Myotis brandtii | reverse complement strand
AACAACAGATCAAGTAGCATAGGAAAAGCAACAAAAATGGTGAGGAATAGGACAGACTTATCACCATCACACCACTCCAGGGCATATCTAAGCCTGCAGAGCTATTTAGCTGAAATTTTTAATATTCCACCTCACTGTAAAAATAATTTTCTGCCTAAGATTCTTATCTCCATTCAGGATATGCATGTGCTATAGAAAGCATAAAATAAAGAAGTCAGAAAGCAAATCATACAATCGTCCTAAAACAATGGGTTTCTACTCTAAATATCAATCCAGTCAAACAGTCTAACTTTAAGTATGAAGCCGAACCTTTGGAAATAAAATGGATTCATGTTTTCTTGGGGTAGGGAAGAGGAAGCCCCAGGTAGCTCTATATATTTTCTGTGCATTTCTCTCTGCTTTA
>NW_005275897.1:0-403 GCF_000412655.1 Myotis brandtii | reverse complement strand
ATTAAAAATTATAATTTCTCCTTTAGATTTCACACGATGGTGGTGGCAATTGGGAGGAAGACAAACCCACATTGTTGACTGGCTTTTAGTAGCAGACCCACTGTGACTTTTTACAGCTTATTTAACAACTCAAGAGACTGAATACCATGATATCATTTATAGGTGGAACTTTGAAAAGTCAAACTCATAGAAACAGAAAGTAGTGGTTACCAGGGCCTGAGGGTTGGGGAAAAGAGGAAGATATTAACCAAAGGGTACAAACTTCCAATTATAAGACAAATTAGTTTGGGGGATCTAATGTACAATGCAGTGATTATGATTAAGAAGACTGTATATACACTTGAAAGTTGCTAAGAGAGTAGATAGTAAATGTTCTCACCACAAAAAAGAAATGGTAATTATG
>NW_005275896.1:0-403 GCF_000412655.1 Myotis brandtii | reverse complement strand
AGTGTGCATCATAGCAACCAGTTGTTCTGGTCATTCCACTGTAACAGTCGCTGGGATTTAATTATATAGATATGTATGTGTTTGTTGAAAATTTTATTTTTCTTCTTGCTTATATTTTCACTTAAGAGTTTTGTCATTTTTTTTGGAAGAAAATAAATTCTCAGTTTTGATGACTGCATTATATCTATTACTAAATTTATATGTTAACTATCCTTTTCTTGATTAACATTTAGGTTATTTCTACTTTTGGTTTTGAATTTTTGTTTGTTTATTTACTGTCATGAGCAATGCTTCAAAAGACATTTTTGTAGACAAATTTCTGCATCACATGAAAGAAATGGATTGCCCTCTATTGAGCCTATACAAATATTAACTAACAATATGTGATGCCCTGTATTCACAT
>NW_005275895.1:0-403 GCF_000412655.1 Myotis brandtii | reverse complement strand
ATTAATTTTATGGATTTTTTTCTTGTATAAAATAAATAAGTAAATAATATTTGTTGAATGAATCTGATAGAAGAATGATTAAAAAACCTGTTGAGACAACCTCATAGCACACTATTTAATTCTAATAGCAATGATATAACAAATATTTGTGGAGCACTTCATCTTTGTGAAATATTTTGCATGAATTAACTTATTTGATCTTTAAAATTAAACTGTGAGATAGAGTAAGTTCATAATTTCCATACAGATGAGTCCTAAGAGGGGTACTTTTTGACAGGACAAATGACTTTTCTTGAAACCAGGACTGAATACAATACTGTTTTTTTATATCTACTATATGTTTACTTAGCCTAGGTTTAAGCTTCCACCAGTGGGTGATTAAACAAAGGATGGGAAAGGCATG
>NW_005275894.1:0-403 GCF_000412655.1 Myotis brandtii | reverse complement strand
TATTTATACTCTGGGTTACGGGATTAAGACATAAAAACGCTATCAGGTTGTATTGTTCAATGATTTTGTTGTGGCTGTACTGCCAATAACAACCCTTCTTACCTTGGTCGCAGGGCTGGCAATGACACATCGGGTAGGTATATAGGTCAGGGCTCAGATCCTGCAGAAGAGTAGGATTTATATTAACATAAAATAAATGGAACAAATGTCCCCATGGATGTTAGGGCAGAACAAAATATGAAGGACTCTTTGGCATGGACCAAATGTCTCATTGGAAATTTTGGACAGGACCAAATGTCCTGCAAAACCAGTAACCATGTCTGTCAAAGTTGAACACTCTGAATATTTAAGGAGACATCTCAAGATAAGGAAAAATGTAAAATTTGGCAAATATACCCCAAGG
>NW_005275893.1:0-403 GCF_000412655.1 Myotis brandtii | reverse complement strand
TTATTTATTTATTTATTTATTTATTTATTTATGTAAAATTGGTATATAACATTAGTTTCATGTGTACAACATAATTTGATATTTGTATGCAGTGCAAGGTGGTCATCAGGATAAGTCTAGTTAGCATCCATCACCATGCAATTGACTCCCTTTACCTATTTCGTCTACCCCAACCCATCTGATAACCACCAATCTGTTGTATGTATCTTTTCCTGTTCCATCTCTGCATATTAGCTGCTTCAAGTAAAAACACCAGGCCAAGTGATTTCCAGCAGGGCTGCAGTGAAATTACCTGCTCTCCCACTTCCTAGCATATGGCTTTGGGCAAGCTGACCTTCACGTCTTTGCACCTTAGTTCCTCATCTGTACATTGGGGATTGAAATACCTACCTTAGAGAATAAA
>NW_005275892.1:0-403 GCF_000412655.1 Myotis brandtii | reverse complement strand
TTTTTTGGTCCACAGTTCATGGTGTTCAAGAGGCAGTTGGATAGTTGACCACCCCCCAAACAGGTTGGTGTAAGAAATGACGTTCCTATTTCTTTTCTAGATATTTAATGCTGTAAGCGAGCTGGCCAACACCACGGCCTACACGTCTGTCCGCATCCTCTCCGTGTCTCTCAATCAGGCAGAGCAGGAGCTCGAGGATCTCGCTGAGGTTGACCTGGAGTGGTCTAAGCCCACCGCAGGTGAGTGATTGCTGGAGCAGGTGCCATCTCTACACGGAGTGTCAGCGCCCCGGGTGGGCTCTGAGACCCTGAATTTGGTTCTTAATCTATTTATTAGGTTGCAACCATCCTTTTTTCATTTTTTAAAAAAAAATATGTTTTTATTGATTTCGGAGAGGAAGGGA
>NW_005275891.1:0-403 GCF_000412655.1 Myotis brandtii | reverse complement strand
GCCATCACTGTCCTATAAGTTACCCTTTCTCTTTACTCCTAGACTTGCCATTGTAATGTCACAGCTTGTTTTTTAAAAGGCCATGAATCACTTGATTCAGTGACATCTTTCACTGAAGCCCAAAATGAAAAAACAGGTGAAACCAAACTTCTCTAGTAGGTGTCCTGGTAGCAATGTATAAACCTGTGCCTGCCACCTCTTCTCCTTGTGCTTTCTCCCCCACCTCCAGCTATATGCATGGCCTCTTTTTAGGGTAAAATTTTGTCCTAACAAAGGAAAAAAACAAACATTAAGCTAACTTAAACCACTAATCCTTACTGAAATCAGTTGAGAGAGAACACGGGTAGAGACTTTCCACCTTGACAATTGTGTGACATCTGACAAACTGTTTCTAAGATTCATT
>NW_005275890.1:0-403 GCF_000412655.1 Myotis brandtii | reverse complement strand
TGATATAAATGGCACGTTATATTTAAATTTTGTTTTTACCCTAGCAGTTTTTAAAGATCTAATTATGCTTTTTAACTATATTGTCTTATGTACATATGATAAAGAGTATGTATTAAGGGTAGACTTGCTGATGTATGGAATGCAACTTTTCAATGTTACTAGAAACTGCCAATTGTTTCTAGTACTTCAAATTGTTATGCAATCTTATTCCACGATTATTTAAGTAACTCACACAAAATATTGATTTTCCTACTGTTCCTAGTTTCCTCAGATGAGGACTTCACATGCCTTTGGATAGTCTGTTTCCAGCAAACTAGACCGCCTCTCCAACACTATCAGTAAAAGCAACTAAGAATGATGGATAATAAATAAAATAAAATAAAACAAAATAAAATAAAATAAA
>NW_005275889.1:0-403 GCF_000412655.1 Myotis brandtii | reverse complement strand
AAAGCAACCTTAATGGTTATTGGTGGATAAAGAAAATGTGGTATTTACATATGATGGGCTGTTAGTGTTTTAAGAAGGGAGGAATTTCTGCCATTTGGAGAACCTGGATGAAACTAGAGGACATTAGGCTAAGTGAAATAAGCCAGTCACATAAGGACAAGTGCTGCTTGATTCCACACATACTGGTAGAAGGTGTCTAAAATAGTCAAACTCATAGAAACAAATAATAGAATGGTGGTTGACAGGGAAGGGGGAAATTGGGAATTGTTGCTCAATGGGTTTAAAGTTTTAATTATGCAAGATGAGCAAGTTCAGAAGATCTGCTGTACTACAACATAGTATCTGTAGTTAATAATTGTGTACGTTCAAATACAGGGTGTCCCAAAAAAATGTATACACACTT
>NW_005275888.1:0-403 GCF_000412655.1 Myotis brandtii | reverse complement strand
TCAGTTTAATCCCCAGTTTTGTCATTGAGTATGTAATCTGTAGGAATTCACTTTATCTTATTGATCCTTTATTCATAATTAAAATTAATATAACACCACTCACTAAACAAGATGTTTAAAAATGTAACTAATTAATGATATCAGAGTAGACTAAATTCCTTAGAGAAAATGCAGAAAAAAACAAACATTACCTTTGTTTTCATCTATCCAAATCTCCTGTGTTTCCCTAACAAATCTTATTCTGATGGGTTCTTTGACAGATTCAAAATTTGGCCAAAGATTGAACCTATGTATGATGTTCAAAAAGTAGTAGTCCTGCAACTTGCTGTATCAGATGTGTCTGTATTCAGTTCCACCCACCAAAGTTGTAAAATAGCATGACTCATTGAGTTCTCTCACAACA
>NW_005275887.1:0-403 GCF_000412655.1 Myotis brandtii | reverse complement strand
TTTTTTTTTTGGCTATTATGATTAGGCTGCTATAAATTTTTGTGTATAAGTATTTGTGTGTCAATAAATGTCTGAGTTAATGAATAAATGTGTGAATGCATGATGACATATTTCATCATGTGTTTTCTGGCCAGGATATGAATTATAACCTTCTTTCAATCTTTTGGACAGGTCTAGACCAGATCGTCCAGGCTGAAGAATATCTATCCCAAGCCCAGTGGACAGTCCTCAAATCAACTGATTGTAGTTATGCCACCCACTCTTTACTGCATCGGAACCTGGGACTTCTCTTTATGGTTAAGGAAAACTACGAGGAAGCCCGTTATCATCTGGCCAATGATGTAAACAGTCTAAATTATAACACCTGAATGTTTCTGAGTCCAGCCCTGTTTAGTTTTTGTGG
>NW_005275886.1:0-403 GCF_000412655.1 Myotis brandtii | reverse complement strand
TGAAACATCAATTGGCTGCCTCCTGCACAGCCCACACCGGGGACTGAGCCTGCAACCTGGCCATGTCCCCTGGCTGGAATTCAACTGGCAACCTTTCAGTGCAGGGGAGGACGCCCAACCAAATGAGCCACACTGGGCAGGGTCCACTTCTATTGTCAGTTAACTTTCAAGGCTGTCTGTCAGCCAGAGAAAAGGATCCCGATATTTGACAGTTTGAGCATCCTTTGGGTAACTCTTAGTTGTCTCTGAGAACATTGTGCATATACCATATTCTGGTGAGTGTTTCCAAAAACACATTTAATCTAAAATGTAATACAATTGTTTAGATGGCAATTATAACAAAACATTGCATTATTTTCTTGGCTTCATTCAGTTTTTTTACCCTAATGCAGGGGTGGGCAAA
>NW_005275885.1:0-403 GCF_000412655.1 Myotis brandtii | reverse complement strand
TTCAGTCCCTAGGAGAAAGATTTACTTTCACTCTTAAATTACTAATGTTTTAATTTAAAAATATATATGAACCATATATGAATGCCAATTTTGCTTCTTACTAAAGTAAGTCATTCAAAAATAAAAATAATAATGCATATTGATGTATAAAAGCAACTATGGAATCAAGCCATCAAATGGTCTTAGGCAGTTCTCTTTTTATATAATTCCATATTTAATAAATAACACAAAATTTTCCTAGGTTTAAAAATCTTTCTCTTGAAAAAGTAATGCTTTTCCTTCAAAATGAATGGCTTTAGTTTTATGTAGAAAATAAATCATCCATAATTTACTTTAATAGCCAAATTATTCTGAAGTACCAACAAGAACCATGAAGCTACTTTACATGGATAGTTTTGAAAAA
>NW_005275884.1:0-403 GCF_000412655.1 Myotis brandtii | reverse complement strand
ATAAAATAAAGAAGGAAACAATTCCTCCAAAGTGAGGCCTTAATTTCAGAAAGTGAGGAAGACAGAAATGTTAATAATACTTCAATACCTTTTCTTCGGGGTCATACCTGACACGTTTTTGAGATTCAAAATGTACCCTGAGAGCAGTTGTGAGCACTTCCTCTGTCAAATATTGGTTTTTTATTATGCCTTTATCTCTTATAGAAAAAAATAAGAAGTTGGCAAAATTGGGAAATGGGGACATATGTAATAGCATCAACAATAAAAATAAAGTTTTAAAAAAGTGGTAGTCATATAAAACTCTCACATACATTAGACATATTATTCAACTGCATTTCAAGAGTATAGTTATAGTATAGTCTTTATAAGGAGTATGTAATGTTTTAAGATTTATATTGTTGTT
>NW_005275883.1:0-403 GCF_000412655.1 Myotis brandtii | reverse complement strand
CTAAATTCAGTAAAATCCTTGCAGTCATCTAGCCTGAGACCCTCTTCCTGGAAACTGGGAAATTGAAAAGGAAGCTTTGCTTCTGCTAATAGCAGAAAATAGTCCTCCCAACGTTCCCCTACTAGGCCCCCAATCTCCCCTAACAACCCACCACTTTCCGCTACCCTCCACCTTCCTTGTCATCTGGCAACTCTCTTACCCCCCAGGATTTGTCAATCTACCCTCCCTTAGTCTCATGCCTCTTCTCCCCCAAAATCCTACTCATCCTTAAGGAAACTAATTCCAATTCTCGATCCTCCATGAAGCCTTCTCCAGCTCCTGCTCCTTCCTCAGTGCTCCCAAGGCCCTTATTTCTTTTTTCTTCAGCTTTCTTTTTTTTTAATATTTTATTGATTTTTTACAG
>NW_005275882.1:0-403 GCF_000412655.1 Myotis brandtii | reverse complement strand
GAACCTGGGACACTTCAGTCTGCAGGCCTACACTTTCAGTCCCTGGAACAAAGGGGAGAATGTAGAATAAATCAAAAATGGTTCTGAGAATGTTAATAGACAATATTTTTGTACAATGTGTTTCCTAAACTTAAACACCCTTAATCACAATGTATAATTTAACTTCATAAAAAACACACATATTTAATAAGTTCATTAGTTTGCTATTTCTATTGTGAATACCATCATAACAACTGACTCAAGACCTAGAAGTTAGTTTTTCTCTTTTCTGTGCCTCACACAATTGCTGTGTGTGTAACTTTATTATAGCAGGGCCTTGATATGATCCTAGAGTGTTATTTCTACAGAGTTGAATTCAATTTACATCAAGAAATGTGTCCAATCATTTATCCAAAGTAGTCTC
>NW_005275881.1:0-403 GCF_000412655.1 Myotis brandtii | reverse complement strand
GATAATTTGGAAAGATTAATAAAAATTGATAAACCCTTGCTAGTTCTCATCCATTTCTCATCAAGTTCTCACAAATTTCCTATTACTGGTAGAGACCAGCAGCTGTTGTTCCAGCCTGGTGCCATGTCAGGGCCAGTCCTCCTGCCCTCCATGGGGGAGAGAGCCTACAGGACATGGAGTGGAACACAGCCCACAAACCACAAAGCACAGATATGGGCATGGGGTACCATCCTGGGAAGACCCAGCCCCCTGGGGGCCCACCAGGTGTGCAGGGCCTGGGGAGTGGTCCCTGAGGTGTTTCTGCATAGGCCCAGAGCCAGCAGGGAGTTGAGGAAGAGCTCCCTCCATACAAAGAGAGGAAGGGATAGCAGAAGGCAGTCAGCCCCTATGAGCAATGAAAAAA
>NW_005275880.1:0-402 GCF_000412655.1 Myotis brandtii | reverse complement strand
GACAATTTGCATATTCATCTATTATTGTTATAGATAAAGGTTTAGTATACATGACAATAATACAGGATATGGGGCTGTATAAGCAAGATAATGATACTAGACATTAACTCAAATCCACCAGAGGAAATAAAAAGTAACAGAAATGGTAAATATGCAGGTTAGTATATAATATTAACTATATTTGGTTAGTTTTCTTTGGGTTTTACACAGAAAGGAATATCTAATGTCTATATTTTTAATAAGAATTATAGGCTGAAACTTGCCATGCATGCTATACAATCATAATTAAAAACTTGAGTCTGGGAATAGGTTTCCTGGGTTCATTGCTCAGCTCCACCTTGTATGTGTGATGTGACCGGGTACAAGTTGCTTAAACTCTTCTTATATCTCAATTTCTTCTTT
>NW_005275879.1:0-402 GCF_000412655.1 Myotis brandtii | reverse complement strand
TCACCTGAAAAAATTAGATCTCTACCTTCCTTTTTGCCTAATCATAGAAGGTCATGAATTAAAAAGATGGATTTACTTGAAGGTAACTTTTTATATTGATTTGAAAGCTCCATGATATAATTTTAAACTTCCAAAATGTAAAAATACAAGGAATTCCCATATACTCTTTACCCAGATCCTCCAAGTGTTTATATTTTTCCTGATTTGCTTTAATTTAGATATAATATTCTATGTTGGTATCGGTTATTAATTTTGGAAATTCTTGGCCATTATTATTTCAAATATTTTTCCATTGTTTCATTTTTCTTCCTGGATATATATATATGTATATAGTTAGTGGCCCGGTGCATGAAATTTGTGCACGCGGTGGGGGTGTCTCTCAGCCCGACCTGCACCCTCTCC
>NW_005275878.1:0-402 GCF_000412655.1 Myotis brandtii | reverse complement strand
ATATTGGCCCTTATCCTTCCCCAGACACCAAGTACCCAAATACAATCTTTCCTCACTTCCCAATGAAAACTTCATCTTGATTCCTAATTCACTCTGAAAATATGCACAACAGAAAACATATACAAAAGGCTTATTTTTGGAGACTGAAGTCTTTGGCTAATGGGAAAAACTAGGGAACTACAATTTCAGACTCTGTCAGCCGGTGAGTGCTTCAGACTTACAACCTGCCTGTCCCAGAGTCACCAGAGAGATGAGAAAATTGTCTTCCTCAAGGGAAATGTGAGAGGTGATTCCACTGGGATCCACAAATAGCTCTTCGCATCAGCTCTGTGTAATCAGGGGTCACATTCTCACTCTACCACTTGATGAAGGAGGAACCTCGGGCATGTTACATAACAGCCC